>NC_089273.1:26831072-26989572 GCF_963678975.1 Dysidea avara
TCAAAAGCATTATAGACTCAGTCCTAAAAAGAGATCAGCTAGAAACAAATCACCTTGAAGAAAGTTCAGCAGGAAAAAAGTCACCATGTAGAGAGAGCAGCTTGATCAAACAACCCTATAGAGAGTTCAACTAGACCTTTCATTTATAGACCAAACCTTATACTCTAATGTTTGCGCAACGTTAATTCAAACCATCACACAGTGGAATGTCGTTTATGGTCACACATTACATGCAATGGTGTATAATATAATTTAAAGATGTATTTAACAAAGGGGTGCAGTCACAAAAATGCACTGCATACACAAATTACCAGCCATCTTGTAGGGAAAAGGAAATGCAATGCCAACTGCAACTTATCAATTAAGCAACAATAAAAATGGGTAGCTGGAGGACTTGAACCATTAATAAACTCAGGAATGGGAAAATAAATTACTTTGCAGGTGTTAAAGTAAAGTAAGTTTTTTTGAATAAGTCTAAATTTTTCATTCATTGATAGACCAGCTTTACAGAAAAGTCACCCGATATTCATTTTCACAAATCACGAGTATTGATAAAGTGTGACTACATCAGTAATGTATCTCACTTGATGGATCTAAAGCTGGGCAATTGCCTAGGCATCAGAAAATCTTTCAACACAGCAGCGATGCATGCGAATGTACTGTTCACAATTTATTGATAACGATTCTTTCCACTAGGGGACCACTGACTGTAGCAAATGCTTGCAGCAAATTCTTGCATGGAATAGTAAGTGCTGCTCATTTAGTTAAGTATGGCTTCAAATGATAGCATGAATTACTATACGTATTAAACACAGAGATACGCCCTTCCAAAACTAACAATGACAATTTGCTGTCACATCAAAGTGATGGTAGTATAGAGTTTGCCTGTACAGACCACACAATGTGGAAAATACTAATACGACTAGCTGTTTGGCCTCTCATCAAGTAGAAGTCTAATGTTGAATAATCAGTACTTGAATATAATTGTGATACAACTATGATTAAGGAATGTCAAAGGAACAACTGCTGTAGGATTACACTTTGTTTATACGACCACTCAGCAGGGTGTGGTAGAATTGGCGGCAGGTTATAGGTAATGGTGTCCCTACTGAGTAGATGAAATGATGCCATGTTGGTATTGTGATCTGCACAAGTACGAATCAGTGCAAGAAATCTATTGGCTAAGTATAGTGTTGTCCGCTATGAGTTGAAGCATCCTTTTGCATAGAATGTGATACTTACTGTATAATATATGCTTGAGTCGATTATGTTTTGAAAATAGCCTATTATACTTTTGAACAGTGCTCAAAAATCCAGCCTATTATGTTCAAAATTATGTTTTTGAAATCAAGCTTATGCTCTAGAGTTGGCTGAATTATTAGAGTATATCAGCCTTTTCTGATTGCTGTATTAGAGTAAGCGACTGCTCTATTAGAGTATCTCGATCTTATTTTCACGAAGTGCAAATAATCAACCAAGAAACAACAAAAATGATAAGGCCACTCCAATTGGTAATTATGTTTCTGGTCCACCGCCCGCATCCTTTTTGGAGAATGTGAAATTTCAGAAATACATGGGTAAAATGCCCGCATCAGCTTTTTGAAAAACCTGGATTTCAGAAACAAATATTGGGCTGCAACAAGTATGCTAAATCTAACTATCTAAGTGTCATAATTTGTATTTTATCATTGAAAACCTGCAATAAATGGGCAGAGTGCATGGTACGGATCGATATACTCTAATAGAACAGTCAGTAATCACAAAAATTACTCTAATTGAGCAGTCACTTCATTGCTGCCTTGTTGCTGAATTCCGCCCGCCCGCACCTAAAACTAATTTTCAAAGGACCAGAAACATAATTACCAATTGGAGTGGCCTAACATTGCCCAGTTTCTTGATATGAAATTCAGTATTAAGATGTAATGTTATCGTATTCTTGGCACGCACATTACCTCGCACATTACGCATTATTTAACCCTTAAACCTGCATAATCCAGAAAACTGGATTTGATAAAACACGAACGAAAAATGTACAATATTTTAGCCATTTTACATACATGGTTTTGAACAGGCATATCTCGCAAAGTGTTTATCCAATTGCTTAGAAATAGAGATTTTCAAACTTGGGAAGGTCTACCCTTCGTAGCAGTATACAGACTATTAACAAACAACAAGGAACTCACGTGCTACGAAGAAATGAATCAGTTTGTTTTGTTTAAAATCTGTGTTGTTAGTGTTCTTGCTGGCCATTTGGTCAATCACATGATCATTGTATATCAATGGAATTGCTATCAAATGACGACCAAGATGACATCAAGAAAATGTTTCTATGATGAAGTACGGCCTAGTTATGGCTTTAGGTGTATCGATATGCGAAGGAAGAAGATGAAGAGATAATTCTTTTTTAATTTAAAGGCACAGAGTGAAATTCTGGGATGAAAGGATGTGACTAAGGATAGACTCATTTAAAGCAAAAATTAATGGTGAGTAACATGGTGTTTGTAGTTTTTAGATAGTTTTAACAGTTCTTGTTCTATAATAGTTTGTTTAAAAGGCATGTGTATAATCCAGTTTTCTGGATTATGTGTTTACAGTGCTTGCATTTTGTAAATACACATTCCACTGAAAATTCTCTCTGATTCAATCTTGTATCATTCAAATTCCAGTTTCAATCACATTGTTATTCTAATATACACCTGTTGTTGTGCAATTGTGAGAGAGTGTTGGTTGTCTGAACATTAACAAATGCTGCAGAGTTTATACCCAAGCCTAAGGAATTATATAAAATTGGCAAGTTATAAGCATTTATATGTGGAAACATCCAAACTGCAAAATATTAGCATCTATTTTCGAGTCCCCCCTTCAGACCCCCTGTTCCGGCATGCTTCACAATGTTGGGAAGTGTGCTTCACACACCTTCACATAAGATGAGTTAGCCTTGCCCCTCCCTTTTGTAAATCCTGTATCTTTCCCTGATGACTGTGAGCTATTTTACATTAATAGTTTGGTTAGACATAAAATGAGTCATTACAACCTTTTTTGAAACATGTATCAAGACACACAGTAGTGTGTCATGCGGCCCAAGAAGCCTGCGTGCCACCCCATGAGTATATTAACAGGAAGAAAGAAAATGCAACTTTCACACCTATGTAGCTCTGTGATCCTTTATCCGATTGGAACCAAATTTATTACAGAAGTGCTGGCCAGATAGGGGAGTCTACATTCCAAATTTGAGGAAAATCGCTCCAGCCATTTCCGAGACATTAGCGGCCAAAATTTGAGGTTGTTTTTTTACTTCTTTTTCTACTTCTTTTCACACACTTTTCGAAATCCATCATAAAACATGAATGCGTACTCCAATCGGGCTGAATTTGGCACACTTAAAGGGCTCATTAAGGCAGATCTCAGTACCAACATTGGTAGGAATCTTATGAACATTCGCGGAGTTGTGACCGAGTATTTGCGTAAAAAGGTCTGTCACGCCTAGAGGGTAAACCCCTTGAAAGAATGAGCTGAAACTTGCTATGTAGATGGAGTAACCATCGCAGGAGTGCTTTTTACAGTTTGAATTTGAATAGAATCAAGATAAAGGCCATGACACAAAATCCAACCTGTGTCACAATTACGTGATCGATTTTTATGAATAAAAAACTATTAGTTTTCATGCCTACCAGGCAAACCGCTTAGAGAAATGAGCTGAAAATTGGTGTGTAGCTGGAATAATTATCTTAGAAAGTCCTTGCAGTAGTACAGAAGAATCGGATTACAATTCACTGAGTTATGATTCGAAAGCCAACTACATGTAGCAAATGCGAGATCGAGATACTCTAATAGAACAGTCTGCCTAATAGAGCATCCAACTACATTATAACTTACTCTATTATAAAATTACATTACATTGCAAGTTATTCTGTATGGAGTTCAGCTACAAACAGTTTATCTTATAGACAATTCAGCTACAAGCAAGTCACCCTAGCAAGTTCAGCTACAAATATATCGCTGTAGAGATTCAGAACATTACAAGTAACACCAAAGAGAGTTCAACTATAAACAAGTCACTCTGTAGAGAGTTCAGCTACAACAAGTCACTCTATAGAAAATTCAGCTACAAACAAGTCACTGTATAGAGACTTCAGCTACAAAGAAACTAACCAGTAGAGAGGTCATCTCTATAAACAAGTTAGATCAGCTACAAACAAGTTACTTTCTACAATTTTCAGCTACAAGTAAGTCACTCTGTAGAGAGTTCAGCTACAAACAAGTCACTATGTAGTACAAATAAGTCACCACATAGAGAGTTCAGTAACCAATCAAAAAACCACCCTGTAAAGAGTTCAACTATATAAACAAGTTATAACTCTATAAGAGATCAGCTAGAAACAAGAGAGAGATCAGCTACAAACTTAACAGACCACACTGTAGAGAGTTCAGCTAGACACAAGTCACCCTGTAGAGAGATCAGCTATAGAAACTACTCATCCAGTAGAGTAAACAGCTAGAAGACATCACCTTGTAGAGAGTTTAGGTACAAACAAATCACACTGCAGATGGTTCAGCAACAAAAAGTTCATCCTGTAGAGAGATCAGCTAGAAGAAGTCACCTTGTAGAGAGTTCAGTTCCAAAGAAATCACCATGTAGAGAGTTCAGCTGCAAACGAATCACCCTGTAGAGAGTTCAGCTTCAAACAGATCATCCAGTAAAGAGTTCATTTAGTAACACTTCACCCTGTAGAGAGATGAGCTACAAACAGTTATTTTGTAGCGATATCTGATTCAGCTAGAAGAAGTCACCTTGTAGAGAGTTCAGTTACAAAGAAATCACCATGTAGAGAGTTCAGTTGCAAAAAAATCACACTGTAGAGAGTTCAGCTATGAACAGATAATTCTGTAGAGAGTTCAGGTAGAAACAAGTCACCCTGCAGAGAGATCAGATAGAAGTAGTCACCTTGTAGAGAATTCAGTTACAAAGAAACCACCACATAGAGGGTACAGCTGTAAACAAATCAAATTATAGCGAGTTCAACTACAAACAAAGCACCATGTAGAGTGATTAGCTAGAAACAAGTCACCCTGTAGAGAGATCAGCTACAAAGGAACCAACACGTAGAGAGTTCAGCTGCCATTAAATCACCCTGTAGAGAATTCAGCTACTAACAGATCACCCATAGAGAGTTCAGCTAGAAACACGTTACCCTGCAGAGACATCAGCTAGAAACAAGTCATCCTGCAGAGAGATCAGCTAGGAGCAAGTCACTTTGTATGTAGAGAGCTCAGCTACAAAGAAACCACCATGAAGAGAGTTCAGTTGCAAACAAATCACCTGTAGAGAGTTCAGCTACAGTAAGTCACCCTGTAGGAAGATCGGTTAGAAACAAGTCACCCTGTAGAGAGGTCAGCTACAAAGATACCATCCTGTAGGAAGTTCAGCTACAAACAAGTTACCCATAGAGAGATCAGCTAGAAACAAATCATCTTGTAGACAGTTCAGCTAAAAACAAATCTCCCTGTAGAGAGTTCAACTATAAACATATAATCCTACAGAGAGTTCAGCTAGAAGCAAGTCACCGTGTAGAGAGAATCCTGTAGAGAATTCAGCTACATGCAAATCACCATGTAGAGAGTTCAGCTACATTTCAAGTCACCCAGCAGAGAGATCAGCTGCAAACAAGTTATCCTGTAGGGAATAATTGGCATGTAATAAATATAAATATATATATATATATTTATTTAATTTGTACAATTACTGATAAAATCAAAGTAGTTAAAGTATTAAAAAATCTAAAATCTGCTTTAAATCTTGATTATGATTGTGATTAAATCTTTTTCTTCTTCCTGTGATCAAAAAAAGATAGGTTAAAATAGCCCCAAAGCTGGCCACAGGCCAGTTTTGGGGTATACAATTACAAAAAGAAGTTATATCTAATCCAAAACAGGCAAGCTGTCAAAAAGGGTGCGGCCCCCAAAAAGGCTATTGTGAAATAAGATGTGAAATCCAAGGTGACGGCCAATAAATGGCTGTGATGGTAGATTAATGGCAAAAAAATTAATAACCACAACTAAGATAAATTTTGTGCCAAGACCAAACGGTACCAAATTCACCTGAATTGTCATTATTTAATTTTTTACTGTTAACCTACCATCACAGCCATTTCTTGGCCGCCACCTTGGATTTCACATCTTTTTTCACCATAGCCTTTTTGGGGGCCACACTCTTTTTTTACGGCTTGGCTGTTTTGGATTATATAGCATGTATCAGTAAAAATTATATTGCAGAATTCACACATGCAACAAATATAGATATCTCAGTATAAATGCAAGCTAACCTGTAACTCGAACTCGAAATTGACTACTAATATAAGTAACATTATGATAAGTAATATTACAAGTGATTGTGCCACTATCTTGTGCAGTCAGACTATAACCAGTCACATCTTGTGTTGTCTGACCAGTAGGAAAACACATTGGATTACCACCATTGAAATTAAGATTATTATAGCAGTAACCAGTATTCCACTGATATTCATGTGAAGTATAGTACACTCCCTGACCATATCCATGAATTCTACACATCAAGGTAACATCACTCAGTATTTGAAATTCAAATGTAGCATAGCAATAATTGCTATTCACTTGTCTGCCACTGGGAAGGCTTGCTATATTAATTTCTACATAAACACAACACAATGAATATAACTACATACAGTACAGCTCAAATATAACATCACTTTGATCCTTCAAAATGGGTGGATCAAAACAATGTTCAACACATGTAAATTCTTGAAGTATTACCATGCTTGTGCTACATAAATAATATAGCACTCAAAGAGTGTCCTTGTGACAAAATACGTATAGCACTTTGCTTCACCTCGTGCTATATCTGTCTCTCACCAACTCTTTCTGTTACATTTTTTTTACATAGCACTAGTGGCAATTTTTAAGCAATACACATATAGATATAATATATTAGCCACCAATGCAATGCATGTAAAGTAACCAGAATACAGTTGCAGTTCTTTGTGGCTGCATAGCTAACAAGTAAGCAATTGTTGTGCCGACAATTATTTTGTACTTGTAATAAGTAGTCTGATGAATAAACTTTCTACCTATACAAAGTTTCTGGTTAACATTTTCAGACAAGCTCATGTGTAGGTAGCTTAAAAGCCATTCTTTTTGCACACATTACTTATGATAATCATGCGTTCTAAATTCCACAGATGTTTGTCCTAGCTATGTGACTTTAATACATGATTAAACAATAGCTACTCTACACGTACTGTATAACAGTGGTGGATACAGGGGTTGAAATGGTTTCAGCTGAAACCCCCTCTGAAAGTAGTGAGGAAGCTCCAAATTTATTTACGAATCATGCGAGTGGTAAATCACCAATAGTTATACATAATGTATCCAATTGGGACCTTTTGTACTGGCCAAACTTCACATACTTTTGCCTTTGATATCACTGAAAATCTCACAGAAAATGGTATTATGATGTTTAAGTGTGGTATGTGCCTCTACAAATTATCATTTTAATGAGTTTGACAAGTGCTGTTTTCTTCAAAACTTTCTGCGAAGGGTTGGATTACAATTGTTTTGGGCTGATTTTTACTGATTCATTGCTAAAAGCTATATGTGACTGGGCCTGCGATAATAGGGCATGTTGGGCACATGATTTTTGCCTACTTTTTCACACTTTCATTACTCATAACGTTTTGTACCATTATGCTATGGCATTGCAATTTTCAGCTCGTAGTAAGTAGTTCATTGGCATCACGGTGCAAGTTACAGAATGGAAATATACTTTTCCAATACTGAGATATGACCTGTACAGTGATGGGGTGTAGTTTGTGCCCACATGCCCTGTTTTCGCAGGCCTGTTCACATATATAGATCTATGTAGCTAAGCTAACAAGACTGAGTTAACATTCACTCCAGCTGACTAGCTACATATATACAATTCTCAATCTGGGATCACAGTTACTGAAATTTTCTGGACCTGAAACCTCCTCTGAAAATTCCTAGATCTGCCACTGTATAAGAAAATACACAAGTAACTATATTATTGAGTATAAATATGACATAATCTATGAACACAGTAACAGTGTTCAGATAGTGGAAATTACTTACTCATAATGGATGGATGAATTTGCAAATTAATTTGATGAGAATCACTTCCCATTGGATTTCTAACAGTACATGTGTACATTCCTCTATAGTTTGAATGAAAACAGCTGTAGTAGAACTCGGAACGAAAAATGGCTGCTGTTCTGGTATGAGTCAATGGTTGAAAATTTACGTATTGGATCCAACTACTGTGTTCCCTTCTCCATGTGAATGTGTCTGGTGGAGAACCTTCTGAAATACAGGGTATTCTTATTGGTGAACCAACAACTCCATAAACAATAGCTGAACTTGTATTTATCAGTGGAGCCGCTGTGTGTTATGTATGAGATATAATTCATGGTTACTGATTACAAAAAAAACTTACTTCTTCCAGGTAAATACACTCCAACACTCCTTTCTTCATACATCATTGAACTATTCATAATACGGCAAGTGTAAACACCTTCTTGTCTATATGTAAATGTTCGACATTGAAGCACATTCATAATTCCAACTTTAGTGCTAATAGTTGCTCCTCTTGCTTGAATAACAAAAGAACCAGTACATCCACCATTAGGTATAATTTGACCATTGAAATACAGTTCACCCAGATCAGCATTGTTATTACCACTAGGTCCAAATCCAGTTACACATCGGAACAATAATCCCCTACCATTTGCATGGAAAAAAGTGTAATTACCAATTTGGTTACTACTTGAAACATCATTATTTCCAGTACTGCGATCTCCACCTGTCAGTGCAACTCCTATGTTAGATAATAAATAAAATAAATTTACAGAATTCATTATAAATGGCATTTACTATTCCCTGTCAGTGTATACTCTCATTCAGTTATAACTTTCTAATCAAAAACAGCTAAGCTGTAAAAATGATGCGGCTAACAAAAGGCCATCGTGGAAAAATATGTGAAATCCAAGGTAGTGGCCAAGAAATGGCTGTGATGGTAGGTTAAGGTTACAGGATACTGAGCGACTGTCAAACAAAATTATATTACATAATTAAGGCAGGCTTGGTGTTGTTGTGTTGTGTATCAGCTGGTAAAAGGCTTAAATGGTTGGGTGAACCATAGCATGCTGACTGGACAGGTACAAGGTACAACAAAACACATGTAACAGTACAAGATAACATAGAAACAACACACTTAGCAACTGGCGCACCTGTAAGCGCATGAGTAGTTTTGCTGACTAATGGCGATATTTTCCTGAACCAAAAATCAGGACTGTCAAACTAGTTGTTAACATTTTGTATAAACAGACTACCAGTTTGGCTTCTTGTCTAGGTCCTGACGGAGCCATTTGTTAGAAATAATGTTTCTAATGGTTGTGATATCAAGTTAAAATTAATTTTGTGACTACAGTGTCTTGCTTTAAGCCATAGTGTAGTCATATTTCAGCAACTATACACATTATTCACAAATCCTCTTGTCAGTCCCTCACAAGTGATGTTCTTTAAATCTTAGAATTGTTAGTAAGTTCTCATGGTTGTTCATTGGTCTGATTTTTGGTTCATAGATTTAAATAACTGGCATGGGGACAACTCATGTTTCCATAACAACATTTGAATTCCATGTCGATTAATGAGAAGTTAAGAATGCATAATAGTCTAGTCGAAATTTTGTGAACCTAGTAATCTCAAGAACTATGAAGTTTTTTTTCTGATTTATGTTCCAAGGTGGTTCTAGAACAGATTCAGCTTGGTTGCCCAAGTGGCAACTTTGGGCAACTCTAGAAAATTGGCGAAAATTTATATGCAGGAAGTCATAAATTTACATATGAGCTAGTGTTCATAACTCTTCGGGATTTTATACAATCAAAGTAATTTTGGCACCATTGAATTCAGCACATTTTTCTGCACAAGATGATACTAATTTGAGGTCAAAAAACAAATTACGTAATTGGTTGCCATGGTAACGGACGTTCTATATTAATTTTTAAAAGGGAGCAGAAGAGTAGCTACCACTCGTTTTCAGACTTAAGTTTTGGTTGTATGATAATCTACAAGGTTTGATATTGGATCAGGAGTAGAGTAAGTGTAGATTTGATGCATTTGGCTGGTTTTCTAATTAATGCAGTACGTTTTTCTGTTTCATTTTTGTAAACTTTACTTTCAACTTTAAAAAAATTGTTTTTTAGGTGTTTGACATCCTGCAATACATATTTCTGCAACAATTTTCACATTTCTTTTGCTTCCGATGGCTACATTGGGTGATCAAAAGTGCTTTCTTCCAATCTGTAGTAAGTCTGGGCAATTTAGCACTTTCAAACAAAAAGCAGTGAAGAAGCTGATAGAGTGTGCAGTGGAGCGTGGTGACCAGGAGCTTCATAACAAATTGCAGAGCATTCTAAATTCTCATGGAGAACAAGCATCAGTTGAACTCCATAAGAACTGTTATTGTTCGTATACATCAAAGGATCATATAAAGAAACTTGTGTCAAGGAAGAGGAAGGCTTCGGAAGCTGACATCACAGAGGCTCCAACAGCTAGGGTTAGAAGATCACAAGTAGGTGATTTTCAGTTCAAAAATCACTGTTTATTTTGTGCTAAAGTGTGTGAACCTATAAACCCTAAGCATCCTGATAGGTGGGAGAAAGTAGTTCAGTGTGAAAGAAGGGGTATCAAGGATGCTGCACCTTTCAAAGATGCCGTACTTCAGTATTGTGGTGACCGAAATGATGAGTGGGGTCGGGAAGTTGCTATACGCTGTCATGGTGCATATGATTTAGCTGCTGTTGAAGCTCAGTATCACCTTCGATGCTACAATGAGTTCAGAAAACCTTTGAATAATTCTATTGATGTTATTTTGTATGATGATGAAGCCATGAAGTTGCTTGCTAATGAGATGTACGCCAATCAAAAACACTGTACTTGGTCATCAGTTGAGCTGTATGACAAATATCTTAGTTATGGTGGTCAGCTAGAAAGAAAACAGTTGTTTACTAAGTTAGTAACTTCTTTAGGCAGTGATGTGGTTGTACTTAACATTGAGGGTTGTGCATCGATTGTTGGATTCCGGGAATATGTAAGTAAGATGTTTAAACTTACTTATGTTAATTCTGTTGATGAGGAGAAGGAAGATGATTTAGTGAGAAAAATTAAATCTGAGTCGCATAGCATTGTAAGTAGCAGCAAAAGCTATGATGTCGGTGATTTTACCCATGACAAAGCAAAGCAGCACACCAGTGTCACCTTGCTACGGATTATTTCAAAACTGGTCTCAAACGGTGATGTCACTAAGAAGTCCTTGAGTTTATCACAATCCATACAGCATTGTATTACTAGTGCACGCAACCAAACAGCTTTAGGCTTAGCAATTCAGCTTCATCATAAGTTTGGCAGCAGAGATTTAATTGACATATTGCATGATCATGGCTACATAGTTCCATATGATGAGGTTTTACGGTTTCGCAAGTCAGCAGCTAAGTACGTAGAGGAGAATGCTACTACATTACATCAAATGATGGGTCTCACTGAAACAGTTGGTAGTATATTTGGATGGTACGATAACTTCGATTTGCTAGTGTCAACCCCAAATGGTCGTCGTGAAACTCATGCCATGGCTACAGAGTTTCAAATGCATCCTCACAATGGCAGCATAAAACCAGGCATCAGTGCTCTTGAGTTTCCTCGACTCACAATGCAGCAGGCCAAATCTGTAGGCAAAAACAGGGCTATACCACTAATCCATTATGCTGGTCCAAAGCAGGTGAAGCCTCCAGCAATGCTCACACACAAGATGCAAATTGGAATTCCATATGCTGATGTACGTGCTCGGCATACGAGCTTGGTGGCAGCTCAAGAAGCTGATGTTCTTTGGCTGAACAGTCTGAGCAATGGAAGTGAAGCAATAGAGTGGAATGGCTTTAATAATCAGCTTTCTAGGACCCAGGGTGACCTCAAACCAGCTACCACCTACATGTTTGGCCCTCTCATTGATGCCCCACCGTCTCACCCAGATACCATCCTCACAACTCTGACTTACATGCAAAAATCTCTTACTGATATGGGGATGAAACACATTCACCTTACCATGGACATGCAGCTTTTTGCAGTTACAAAACAGGTATGCTGGAATCAACCAAGCTTGTTCCACAATGTGATAGTCCATCCTGGTGGTATGCATATCATGCAGTCCTTCATTGGCTGTATTGGAAAGCTCATGAAGAGTTCAGGTGTTGAAGTGTACGTTGCTGCAGCATATGGAGGGCTAACTGGTAAGTTTAAAAGGTGTTGATGTAAATTGATATTAGTACTATTACTGGTGACTTTTTTGGCAGGTATCTTCAATGGAAAGTCTTGGGTGAAAGCCATGCGAGCTTTCCGTGGAGTGTCAGCCGCACTACTGAAACGATTCCTGTCAACTGGACCAAAGACACTAGAACAGATTGAGAAGTATTTGGAGACTGCTTGCCTCCATCCAACAGGACGTCACTGGGTCTACAACTTTCTTCTTCCGACACTTCTTGTCCACCAATTTGAGAGAGCAGAGAGAGAGGGCAATGTGCACTTGAAACAAGTGACACTGGAACGCATGATGAAATATTTCTTTCTTGCTGGCCATGTCCAATATGCTCGCTATCTCACTCAGTACCTTCTCGAAATGCGTGCTTTAGATACTGAGGGCAAGGTGGATCTTGTTTGTCGACATCATGCAGGTTACTGGAATGCTGTCTCTGCTGATCAATTTGGAGAACAGACGGCCATCAAGATGGGAAAAGGTTCTCTCAGAGGCATGACTCTGTCTCCAGAGTTAATTTCAGAGTGGATCGATGCCTTCCCCATTACTGTTCATGTATCACAGGCTGTGGACACTATGTACTCCTCTCATACACAAGAATTTAAGCAGAAGCAGCACAAGGAGGAGCAGAAACATCGACGTCTTTTGGATGCAGAAGATCGAAGTATGATTGCAGCAGAAGTAGAGAAGTACCCTCATCCTCTAGAAGACAGCAAAATTCATTTGTACAATCCTATAACAGGCCAAGTAGCACCTACTGATGTGAATGTGATGGACTCTTTTTTCATCGGAGAGAAAATGGAGCAGGCATACATCGCCACTCTCCCAGAAGGCTTCCACAATCCTATTTCTAGTCCTATAAAGACAATGTCGATTATTAAGAAACAAGCAAAAGGCAGCAAGGTGAGGCCAGTTATTGACTTGGAAAGCATGTTTCTTCGGCTATTGATGATTGGCCAGCAGCGACAGATAAAGCTTGAGCACCTTTTTACATATGAGCTATGTTCAGTTCCTTCATCACTTCTAGATGAACACAGTTGTCTCCGCAAAGCCAACAAGTCTGCTCTAGTTAAACGTCTTGGAGTGCTTGATGTCTTACCAGTAACTCCTGAAACTGTTGTAGTGGATGTTTCGCAGCTATTTTATCACACTGTGTGGCCACATGGTGGTAATCTGTCTAATTTGATTGCTTGCATTCAAAGTAAGATTAGTCGTTATCCAGATGCTACTGAGAAAATCATTGTATTTGACAAATACAATGACACTTCTGCCAAAGATCATGAGAGAATGCGGCGTGCTGGGGAGGTGGTAGTTGACTACGAGCTCTCCATCACTAGTCCCCTTCCCAAAAGAGATGCAATTCTCAAAAGCAAGAACAACAAGCGACGGTTGGCAAGTGTGTTGTGCACCTTCAGCATGGATAACAATGTGACAATGGAAACTAGGGATGATGGTGCCTTTAGTCATGATGAAGCTGATGTCACAATGGTTTCGTATGTCATACAGGCTGCTAGCCATGGCAAGAGTGTGATTCGTGTTCTTAGTGATGACACTGATGTCTTTGTTTTATTGGTCTATTGGGTGCATCGAGCTGGACTGCAATGTAAGGTACAGATGGAAAGATGGGATGGGACAGTGCTGGACATTAATGCTACTTGTGCTGACTTGGGCGAAAAATGCTTTCAGCTCCTTGGTATGCATGCCCTAAGTGGATGTGACACAGTATCGTACCCATATGGCAAGGGTAAAATCAGTGCACTTAACACCCTGCTTACTGGAAACTTCCCAGGTTTAGCCCATGAACTTGGTGAGGTAGACGCCACCCACACTGATTTGATGGAAGCGGCTCAACAATTTTTCTGTGCTCTTTATCGTCAGCCTAGCGGGACCTCAATGGAAAATGCTCGTTTCAAACTATTTACTAAGAAGAAGAAAGCCACAAAAATCATGGCTTTACCTCCAACATCTGCCAACCTCTTGCTGCATGTTTTGCGGGCACATCTACAGGTAATGCTATGGAAAGCAGCAGACCAGCAGGCACCACCTGACCAGTCATCAGACATTACCCACTTTGGATGGATTATCCAAAATGATATTCCGATTCCTGCAATTGCTCCAGGTGCTCCAGCTCCACCTGAACTAATTGACTTAATAAAGTGTAGCTGCAAGGCACAAGGCAAGCGATGCAGTTCTGAAGCTTGCAGCTGTCACAAAAAGCATGTACCATGCACTTCCTATTGCAATTGCTCTGGTGGAGAAGACTGCTGTAATCCACACTCTGTGAGACCTGGAACAAGCAGTGAAGAAGATGAAAATGAGGCAGATGATGACTATTTTGAAAGTGACACTGCGATCGAAGATGAAGAGGAAGGAGAGTCTGGTGATGTTCATGATGAAAACTGCATAATTGCTGAAGAGGATTTTGAATTAGACATGCTCTAGCTACTTAGCTTTGTTTTATAGTATAGTAATCTCAACCAATCATTCTAAATTTTTGTATATAATGCTATGGTGGAAAAAATGACATGAGAAAATATCTACAAAAACCATAGCTAACCGTATGCTAAAAGCATCGTGCATTAATTTTTGTAGTGAATTGTTTCTGCGGTGGCCATTTTAAATTTTCACTATGTTCTACACCTCAGATTCAAAAGTTAACACCAGAAATGAATTCTGCACCCCCAATAACCCTATATTAGACATATTACACAAAAAAAGTTTTTCTGTTGGAGCCGGTCATAGTCATATCGGCCATTTTAAATTTTCACAATTTTCCAGAGTTGCCCAAAGTTGCCACTTGGGCAACCAAGCTGAATTTGTTCTAGAACCACCTGGGAACACAAATCTGTAAAAAAACTTCATAGTACTTGAGATTACTAGGTTAATGTATTGAGTCTATGAGACCACCGACTGGACTATAAATATTTCATAACAATGCATTGAGAAAAATAAAACCTCTAATCATGAAAGATGATTGATAGCATACATGTGGGGTTTACAGTATCCAGTAACCTTCATGGTACCAAAATTTTAATAGCAACAATTCTGGTAAATTTGGTACCGAATCCTAATGAAACTTGGAGGAGACAACACAAATTCACCTGAATTGTTGATATTAAAAATTTTACCATTAACCTACCGTCACAGCCATTTCTTGGTCACCACCTTGGATTTCACATCTTTTCCACCATGGCTTTTTTTGGGGCCACACCTTCTTTTGCAGTTTGGCTGTTGATACATGGTAGTGTATCGTGAGATCCAAGATGCCGGCGCGCCACACCGTGAGTACATTTACAGGAAAAAATAAAACGCAATTTTCACACCTATGTAGCTCTGTGATTCCTAATACAATTTGAACAATTTGCTACAGAAGTGCCGGCCAGTTAGGGGAGTCTACTTGCCAAATTTGAAGAAAATCGCTCAGGCCATTTCCGAGATACGAGCGAACACAATTTCGTGTTAATTTCTTTGTTTTTACTTCTTCATTTCGCACACTTCGCAAAATCGGTAGGGTCTATTCTACGGAAAGGAACGGAATGATGGACTAAACCACGGAACGGAACGCTTTCTCAAATTGAAGCTTGCAACTTACCATTGCTGGAACTGCCCTTTCAAGTTATCAGTGGCACCTTCAGTGGGTGATTAAACATAAGATAAAAAGAATTTAAGGATCTATTGTGGGTTCTTGTTGGTTGTCATTAGTAACGAAGTATTAATTGTGAGATGAGCTGTATCAGTGATGTTCATCCATGGTTCTGTAATAGCATAACTGACACACATAGTTATTGTATTCTAATAATTGCCCCCTATCACGTGAGTTTGTAAGTGTGACCTCGTGTATCATTGCTGTTAAGAAATCACTTGTGTCGTTGTTGTTGTTGTGAAGCTTACATTGGTGCCGAAACCCGGGACAAGATGGCCGTGAGTAGCATTTCTCTCTTTGAGCTATTGCAGCACGATGATGCGAGATCATGGTTTAAGAGATTTGAAATTTGTGCCACTGCCAACGAGTGGGATGCTGCGAAATAGCTACTACGTCTCCCAACACTTCTCCGAAGTCGGTCGTGGGAAATTTACGAGTCGCTCAGCGATGCTGATAAGGAAACTTATGCCAAGTTAAAGAAGGCCACCCTCGACCGGATGGATCCCGATACAGACGAACACTGGCTAGCTACCCGAGGCCAGTTATCCCATAGACGTCTTCGTGAAGGAGTGGAG
The DNA here is from genome assembly GCF_963678975.1 of Dysidea avara. Lineage (NCBI taxonomy): Eukaryota > Metazoa > Porifera > Demospongiae > Dictyoceratida > Dysideidae > Dysidea > Dysidea avara. The sequence goes on from NC_089273.1 coordinate 26,847,646, forward strand.
AGTATTGATGAGTTGGCCAGAGATCTAGACAATTTAATCGACCAGGCCTCACCAGGACTTCCGACTGAGACGCACGAAGTGGAGCTTCCCTTTCATCTGATCAATTCATTACCTTACAACGTGGCATTCCAATTAAAGCTTCAGCCTCAGGCCAACTATTCTACCACCATCGCCAAGGCACGAGAGCTCCACCTCGTTTACAGTCGGAACAGCAGTACCAATCCTCTCAACTTCATAAGAACTGAAGAAAAGAACTGCTTGGACAAAGTGGAGCAGTCACTACTACAAATGACAGAACAACTAGCTGCCCTCAGCAGCCACTTGACTAAATCCACTCAACCACCTAGACAGTGTTTTAGTTGTGGCAGACCTGGATACTTGGCTAGGAACTGCTACTCAAGAAGGACAACTCAGTGTTTTAACTGTGGGATGACAGGACATGTGGCCAGGGACTTCCAGAATCAGGGAAATGGACAAGGGAGTGTTCAAATCCCTCAACCTCGGAGGCCGGTGAGTGTTCACACAACTATACATGCACCACACACAAACACACTTGTGCACTATGCAGGGGCGGATCCAGAGTTTGGAAAGAGGGGGGGGCACCTTGCTGAAAAAAGTTGAAGAGCAAAAAAAAAGAAAAAAAAAGAAAAGGTCACAACAATAATAGCTAGTTATCCTTTACCAAATGTATTATATCACGTATGTTATGTAAAATAAAATCCTATTTATAGCTTCATAAATATATATAAGTAAGCTGCACTGCCTCATGAACATTGTGACTGCTTTATTAGAGTAATTGACTGCTCTATTAAAGTATCTCGATCTTGTATGCAATTTCTTGAGGGGGGGGGGGGGGGGGGGGGGCATTTGCCCCAAATGCCCCATCCTGGATCTGCCATTGCTATGTCCCTACAATCACACACAATCCACACACAAACAGGGAAGCATATACACATGGTTCACTCAATGATTGCAGAACAGTAATACTGCTGGACTCAGGGGCATCTTGTTCAGTTATTTCCAAGCCCTATGCTTATCACACAGTGATTGAATCCATACACACAGTCAGATTAGTCAATGCAGATGGGAGAGATATCATGCCTTGTGGAGTAGCTATTATGACAATTGGCCTGGGAAAGTTTTTCATACTCGGCTACAATTTTTTGATGAGACATGACTGACTTCAAATAGTGCACATTCTATCATGGTCAAAACCCTGAAGAGGTCTTGGAGCTGTGACCTGCATGGGAAAACCCTCCACACACAATCCCCCAGACCCTGCACATGATCACTGTTGATGATGAATGCCCCCAGGCAATCCCCACACCATGCAAACAGACCAGCATACCAACACTAGACAAGCCAACCAACATCCACCCTGCCCTCACACCCACACTTGAAGAATTTAAGTCCCTGTTTTCACTTGAATTGGGTCGTACAAATGTCACACAGCACGTCATTGACACAGGTAATGCACTACTCATCAAAGTTCCATCCCACCCAATCCCATTCCACTACACTGAACGAGTTCACCAGCAGCTCGGAGATGGTCTATGAAGGAATCATACAAGCTAGTACTAGCCCCTGGTGTGCTCCTGCTGTATATGACCCAAACCCTCCAGAGAAATCCAAATATGTATAGACTACGTCCAGCTAAATAGTGTCACAAAGAAAGACTCATACCCAGTTCCCCGTGCTGAAAGCCCCCAACAGAAACTAGCTGGCAAAAAGGTTTTTTCTAAACTACACCTTCGTAGTTCCTATTGGCAGTTTCCTATGGAGCCACAGTCAGTAGAGAAGACTGCATTTTGTCCTGGGCCAGGTTACGGACTCTGGGAATTTACTAGGATGCCCTATGGCTTAACGGGTGCTACTCAGACCTGCCAGAGAGGCCTTGACAACATCCTGCAGGACTGCAAGGATTGCGTTGACAATTATGTGGATGACTGTATCATATTTTCAGATGACATAGTCACACATATCCAAGACCTCAAAAGAGTCCTCGGCCAATTGTCAGCTGCTGGTTTCACTCTTCGTGGCTCAAAGTGCTTTTTTGGGAAGAATAAGACCACCCATCTTGGATTTGACTATTCGGCTGATGGAGTAACCCCCTCCCCAGAGAAGACCAAGATCATTTCCACCTGGCCTGTGCCAAAGACTACCAAGGACCTCCGCTCCTTCCTTGGTCTAGTGAACTTCTACCGCCGCTTTGTACACAATTTTGCTGACATTGCTAGCCCTTTAACTGAACTCACAGGAAAAATTGCCCCGTTTAGATGGGAGAACACACACCAACATGCCTTTGACACATTGAAACACGCATTAACCAGCCCCCCTATACTAGATTACCCCAAACAGCATGACACCTTTGTGCTTACCACCGATGCATCAGACATGGGTCTGGGTGCAGTACTTTCCACAGCCAGAGGCACAGTTGTTGAATATGCCAGCCACACTTTAACTAAGACGGAGAGAAACAACTATACCATTGAGAAGGAGTGTTTAGCAATTGTTTTGGGCAACTCAGAAGTTACGGCATTATCTTGTTGGTGCTACATCAGTCTATACTGTACTGCAAAGTGAAGACTCCAACAATGCACAAAGAGAAACTACTTTTAGTTGCACCAGCATCTATGCGGAAACAACTTCTGAAGAATGTCCATGACAATGCTGGCCACCAGGGTACTGATAGGACCATGGCACGACTGTCAAAAGCAATCTACTGGGTTGGAATGGGTAAAGATGTCAATACCTACTGTAGTCACTGTGTCACATGCCAACATGCTAAGGCAACTACCTCTCAACCAGCTCTGCTTCAGCCAGTAGTAGTTAGTAGGCCATGGAAACTAGTGGCAGTTGACATTCTCAAAGTGCCAATGTCACGTCAGGGAAACCAGTATATGCTTGTGGTGCAAGACTATTTCTCCAAGTGGCCATTTTCTGTGCCCCTGTCTGATCAAACAGCCAACAAAATAGTCCGGGCCCTTAAGGATCTGGTGTTCACACTGGTTGGGCCTCCCCAGAGACTACATTCTGACCAAGGCAGAAATTTTGAGAGCCAGATACTCAATGAACTGTGCAAGGCCTTTGGCGTTACCAAGTCCCGAACAACACCATATCACCCAATGGGTGACGGACTTGTTGAATGGATGGACCGATCCATGCTTCGTGGCCTGGTAGATAGAGAGGGGAAATGGGAGGAACATCTACAGCTACTCTTGTACTTATATAGAACAACAAAAGATGCAACAACCAGCCTCTCCCCTTATGAGATTCTATTTGGGTCAAACCCACCACCACTGAACCTCCCAACAGCAGGTACAGTCTCACACCGAGACCCACAGAACTACAGCTCCCACCTACAGGGAAAGCTCATAGAACTAAGAGAATTAGTGGAGTCTAACACTGTGGAAGCAGCAAACAGACAGCGGATAAGTTATTGTGGTAATGATCCAGTTAGATTACAAGTTGGCCTAGAAGTTCTTCTGGACAATCCCACCAAAGGAAAACTACATGCATGTTGGACTGGACCCTGGACAGTGAGAGAGTTGAATGGACCACTGAACATAAGAATAGAGATGAACAATAATTAACGGATCGTTTATGTCAACAGGCTAAGACCACTTTTGAGACCTGATCTAACAAGTGAGCATTCTGAGGGACAGTGGAGTCCACCATTATTTTTTTGAGTATTATTGTGATGATCATCCAGCATCTGCCCCTCAACGTGAACCCCCAGCAGCTCCTCAGTCCGGGATAGCCTGTTACCACTAGAAGTGGACGAGTAGTTAGACCAGTTGATTATTATGGATATTGACCAAACACACACACTCATTTATCATGCACATGCACAACACTGTTTAGAGAAGCTTACAGTTCATCTACGGATATATCAAGAAGGGCACTTTATGTGAGCTGTTTTGCTTATTTTGACTTTAGAAAACAGTCTGGATCAACGTTTCAAGTCATAAGCCAGTGTACAAATAAAGCAAGCAGGAAAACACTGGTAACAGGAAAGAGCCCACTGAATTAAAAATTGAGGAATCTTGTGCAGTGTGTCAGGAGCAAATATTAAGCAGACTGCAAGAAGGCTGTATTCTGCAAACATCACTGAAGTGTACAGGGGCGGATCCAGACTTTTAAAAAGGGGTTCCACTCTGGAATTGCAACTTCAGCCTAGCTGTAAATTGAAGACCAAAAAAGGTCATCACCTGCTGACAATAGCTGTCCCTCTCCAGTCTCCATAAATTCCCTTGCCAACTATTTTTAACTAGATACATAGCTTGTTACACTGCTCCTAAAAAGACTACTGTGATTGTGCTATTAGAGTATCTCGTGTAAGAAAGGCTCTTTCAAAAGGGGGTCTCCATGGAACCCTTTGAACCCCCCTGGATCCACCCCTGGTGTATGCATGGAGTTATTAACAGCCGATACTGTGCAATAGTCTAATGCCGTGTTCAATGGTGAGCTGATTTTTTTTCTGTTGCACAAATTCAAGGATGTGTCTGACTGCTAGCCTTGAATCAGGCTAAATGCCAAAAGTCCAAGGCCAACCAAATCTCAATTATAAACCTTCTATGCATGTGAAACCATGCCCAAGGCCACCAGGCAAACATGATTTGGACCAAGATGTGTTTGTATAATTTCAATGTATCTAGTCAGACCTGAAATAGAACACTCACATTAATTACATAACACCTAAGAATCTTAGGATTTCTTAAGTGTAATATTTCACATGCTTCACTTCAAACAAAACAGTTTAAATTTGTTCATGTATTTTCAAGTGATTCCCAGTCCAGCTGGTCCATGAGATTACAGTGGAATCACATGTATTTGTTACAGTGTGGGTTGCTCTGTGTTGGATCTACTTTAGAGTTGAGATTTCAAGGTAGACTGCCAATGTACCGACACTGTTGTGGCATATTTAAGTGGAAGACAAATGATGTTAGATTATTTATGTATACAAATTTTTCATAATGAAATTGATATTTCATTTTGATATGTACCTCCACTTTGCAACATATTCAAGAACAAGAAGTTACTACCCTTTTAATCTCCAACCACTGTCGTTAATTAACCAAGATCTCACCAGTCTTTGTTTTTTTCCATCTACAATTTTCTAAAGCTGTAATTCATAATTATTAAGTATTTAAATCTGTAATCCACCTTATTGTAGTTGTACTAATTCTATTGATTTGTCTGTATTTTTCTTCATTTTCCTTTGAAGTTGTACAGTATAGGTGAATAAGGATAAATTTTCTCTCTTATCTTATTCTAGGATTTCTATTGACTAAGAAAAATTTAATTGTATACAGGCTCAAAATTGAGAAAATATAAAGAAAGTGAATTAATATTATGCTGTCAGTTTTCTTTTGGATATTTATTATCTTCAACCACAACCAAAATTCAATGAATCCATGCATCTCATCGCTGGTCATCTGAACGTTCTGAAAGTGATACCTGACTCAGTCCACCATATATTCTGTTTATTAGATTGAATAAAGTCATGATCACTTCGCTTTTTCCTGTCACTAGTAACTTTCTAGTTAGCTAATTTCTCTGTGGATATTATGCTCTGAAATTGAAGAAATTGAGTGGTCTTCTAAACTATTTATCTTGTCAAGATCAGCAGAAACAACTGACATCCAATTGGCTACTGTATTGTGGTAACAAAACCTGCTATGGTCATGTAATAAATGAATTTAAGAGACCTTCTTGATATATACAATCACTGCACGAGACAGCTATTAATATTTGATTATTACCCTATTCCATTTTCCTGGAGGCTCCACTGATAAAATGCAATTTCAGCAATGATAGCGGCTAGCCAAGTTGCAAGTTTTGATTCAGAAGGCATTCCATTCTGTAAAATAGACCACATCCTGAATTCAACTCACTACTCAGGCTGAGCTATCTGGCATTAGTCCACTACTCTGTTAATGAATCATTGATGTTCACACAATTAGTGTTGTTTTAGTACAGCAAATTCATTTTAGTTTAGTTCAAGTTCTAGTACCCCAATTCTGTCATAGTTTTTAGTTCTAGTACCCTAGTTCCACCATAGTTTTAGCTAATTTTAGTTCTAGTACACTATTTCCATCATAGTTTTGGTCAGTGTTAGCTCTGGTATCCCATATTTCTGTAATTTTAGTTCATTTTAGTTAGTGTTAGTTTTAGTGTTAGATATCTTACAAATACTAACCTTGGTAGCACCGCCTAGACTTCCAGAAACTTTAGATTTGGTGTTCTGATGTTCAGCACTATTTCCACTTGCCATTATGCACAAATGAACAAAAGCTCTAATAGTAGAACTGAGCTTAAATAACCTAAATAGGCAGAGTTAATGCTGAATAACAATGTTTATGGTAGCATTTGCAGGCATCACCATCTTCAAAGAAAAGTGTTAAGTGGTTACGGCATACAATACCCTTTTATGTAGGATTGCTTGACAAACCTTTTAGATAGTTCTAGTTCTTGAACTAAAAGTTTTAAAGTTTTGGTTTAGTTCTAGTGTTTGAACCAAAAGTTGAAAGAATTTTAGTTTAGTTTTAGTTTTAGAACTAAAATAGACCACAATTTTAGTTTAGCTCTAGTGTACTAGAACTTGAATTAAGTTGTTGTACTACAACTATATTTAGTTCTAGTTCCTTAGAACTAAAACAACACTACACACAATATAGCCTCCTTGAGGTATCTGAATGTTTGCTCCTCACACACTGCGCAAAATTCTTCTAGATTCTGCTTAGACTGAGTTGATTCCGCTTGTCACCATAATTGTTTCCTTTGTAATGTAGCTAGCTACATACTGATTTACGCCAATTAGAAAGGCTGGGCTCCAGACTGTACTTCTAAAGTCAAAGTAAGCAAAAACAACTCACATACTAGTAAAAACAAGTCATGCATTAAGTTCCCTACGTGAAGATAAACACATGGAGTCAGTTATTCCCACAATTAGTACTTCATTACTAATGACAACCAACAAAAACCCACAATCTATCCTTCAATTCGTGTTATCTTTCTTGGGGTACATTTGATTACCTGCTGGAAGTGTCACCGATAACTTGTACAGCAATAGTAAGCTGCAAGCTTCAATTTGAAAAAGCAGTCCGTTCCGTAGTTTAGTCCATTCTGTTCCATTCAGTAGAATAGACCCCACCCACAAAATCCACAATAAAACAGGAATGCATGTTCCAATCGGGCTGAAGTTTCATACGCTTAAAGTAGTGGCGGATCTAGATGGGTTTCTGGGGTTTCGACAGAAACCCCCTTTTAAATTTAGCTCAGTGGAAGTCTAAACACATAAACCGATTGCTGTACTGACAATTTGTCATCTCAAACAACTATATACGACTGTATTTTAGTAGCATGCATGCAGCTGCACTTAACTGACACCATTCATAGCTACTAAACTCTCAGCAACACTTCAATTTTCACCTCCCACTGTATTAAAAACAATCGAGATACTCTAATAGAGCAGTCAAGTAACTACTCTAATAGAGCAATCAAAGCTACAGCTTATAGTCACCATCTTTGCCATAGTTAGCTATAGTATTTACAGTTTAAGGTTACGAAATATTTTAAAATGCGTAGGCGAAACAAATTACAAAACTTGCTTTAAACCAAGAAGGGATAAATAATTTCAACAACTGTGTTATGTTAGCAATACAACTAACTGTACTTGTTTGTTCTTTCTACAGAACAACAACTGTTCTTGGGTGTGTGGTCCACAATAGGGCGATGTTTTATAAAAAACGCACCGCCAAAAATCAGAGTAACAGATTACTGAATCCTTATAATTTCAACACAAGTGGCTAAACAACTTAAATATCTTGGTCCTGTGGAAGCGATTTATAAGTTACTGGTTGTATAGATGTTGTATTGAACTTTTAGTAATTTTTTCGAGTAAAACAAGCTCTTTGAAGGCATGTATCCGAGTCACTGGGAAGAAACATGCCAAAAATGCTTCCACAGGACCTAATAAATTTAATATACAGTATCACTATGCCCCAGAAAAGTCAATAGAGCCTACAGCTTTTGCTGTATTTGGCGGTGGAAAAACATGGTAGTGATAGCTGGAGCTGAGCGATGTGTGGGCTGGCTCACTTGTGTTACTACAACAAATTGTAGTGTTTCACCTGCCTCAAACTACACTGAAGCTACATAAAAACATTAAATATGAAGGGCTTTACCTTCATGTAAAACTTTTTACGTTGCTAGATTGGTTTTATGGGCTTCTCAAAAAGTATCGATAGGCATTCAAAATTTTGAACGATTGCCCGTGACTATACTGTAACCTTAAAGCATTGATTTATTGTAATTGCTAGCTAAACGCAGCCTAAAATTAGAGTATTAAAAATTAGAATCTACAAAATTTCTGGAGAAATGTCAGCAGATTCCTTATTCAGCTATACCAACTTTCCCCTTTTAAAAATTCTAGATCTGCCACTGTAAAGGGCTCATTATGGCGGACTCAATACCAACTTTGGTAGAAATCCGATAAACATTCACGAGTTATGATCGATCATTTGTGTAAAATAAGGTAGAAGGTCTGTCACGCCCACAGGGTAAACCCCTTGGAGAATGAGTTTAAAATTACTATGTAGATGGAGTAACCATCGTTGGAGTGCCTTTTTGTAGTTTGTCATAAAGACCATGGAGATATGACACAAAACCCAACCTGTGTCACCATTACGCGGTCGATTTTTATGAATAAAAAAAATAGTTTTCACGTCTACCTGGCAAACCGCTCAGAGCAATGGACTGAAAATCAGTATGTAGCTGAAATAATCATCATAGAAAATCATTGCAGTATAGTCTAGTCGAAATTTTGTGAACCTAGTAATCTCAAGAACTATGAAGTTTTTTTTCTGATTTATGTTCCAAGGTGGTTCTAGAACAGATTCAGCTTGGTTGCCCAAGTGGCAACTTTGGGCAACTCTAGAAAATTGGCGAAAATTTATATGCAGGAAGTCATAAATTTACATATGAGCTAGTGTTCATAACTCTTCGGGATTTTATACAATCAAAGTAATTTTGGCACCATTGAATTCAGCACATTTTTCTGCACAAGATGATACTAATTTGAGGTCAAAAAACAAATTACGTAATTGGTTGCCATGGTAACGGACGTTCTATATTAATTTTTAAAAGGGAGCAGAAGAGTAGCTACCACTCGTTTTCAGACTTAAGTTTTGGTTGTATGATAATCTACAAGGTTTGATATTGGATCAGGAGTAGAGTAAGTGTAGATTTGATGCATTTGGCTGGTTTTCTAATTAATGCAGTACGTTTTTCTGTTTCATTTTTGTAAACTTTACTTTCAACTTTAAAAAAATTGTTTTTTAGGTGTTTGACATCCTGCAATACATATTTCTGCAACAATTTTCACATTTCTTTTGCTTCCGATGGCTACATTGGGTGATCAAAAGTGCTTTCTTCCAATCTGTAGTAAGTCTGGGCAATTTAGCACTTTCAAACAAAAAGCAGTGAAGAAGCTGATAGAGTGTGCAGTGGAGCGTGGTGACCAGGAGCTTCATAACAAATTGCAGAGCATTCTAAATTCTCATGGAGAACAAGCATCAGTTGAACTCCATAAGAACTGTTATTGTTCGTATACATCAAAGGATCATATAAAGAAACTTGTGTCAAGGAAGAGGAAGGCTTCGGAAGCTGACATCACAGAGGCTCCAACAGCTAGGGTTAGAAGATCACAAGTAGGTGATTTTCAGTTCAAAAATCACTGTTTATTTTGTGCTAAAGTGTGTGAACCTATAAACCCTAAGCATCCTGATAGGTGGGAGAAAGTAGTTCAGTGTGAAAGAAGGGGTATCAAGGATGCTGCACCTTTCAAAGATGCCGTACTTCAGTATTGTGGTGACCGAAATGATGAGTGGGGTCGGGAAGTTGCTATACGCTGTCATGGTGCATATGATTTAGCTGCTGTTGAAGCTCAGTATCACCTTCGATGCTACAATGAGTTCAGAAAACCTTTGAATAATTCTATTGATGTTATTTTGTATGATGATGAAGCCATGAAGTTGCTTGCTAATGAGATGTACGCCAATCAAAAACACTGTACTTGGTCATCAGTTGAGCTGTATGACAAATATCTTAGTTATGGTGGTCAGCTAGAAAGAAAACAGTTGTTTACTAAGTTAGTAACTTCTTTAGGCAGTGATGTGGTTGTACTTAACATTGAGGGTTGTGCATCGATTGTTGGATTCCGGGAATATGTAAGTAAGATGTTTAAACTTACTTATGTTAATTCTGTTGATGAGGAGAAGGAAGATGATTTAGTGAGAAAAATTAAATCTGAGTCGCATAGCATTGTAAGTAGCAGCAAAAGCTATGATGTCGGTGATTTTACCCATGACAAAGCAAAGCAGCACACCAGTGTCACCTTGCTACGGATTATTTCAAAACTGGTCTCAAACGGTGATGTCACTAAGAAGTCCTTGAGTTTATCACAATCCATACAGCATTGTATTACTAGTGCACGCAACCAAACAGCTTTAGGCTTAGCAATTCAGCTTCATCATAAGTTTGGCAGCAGAGATTTAATTGACATATTGCATGATCATGGCTACATAGTTCCATATGATGAGGTTTTACGGTTTCGCAAGTCAGCAGCTAAGTACGTAGAGGAGAATGCTACTACATTACATCAAATGATGGGTCTCACTGAAACAGTTGGTAGTATATTTGGATGGTACGATAACTTCGATTTGCTAGTGTCAACCCCAAATGGTCGTCGTGAAACTCATGCCATGGCTACAGAGTTTCAAATGCATCCTCACAATGGCAGCATAAAACCAGGCATCAGTGCTCTTGAGTTTCCTCGACTCACAATGCAGCAGGCCAAATCTGTAGGCAAAAACAGGGCTATACCACTAATCCATTATGCTGGTCCAAAGCAGGTGAAGCCTCCAGCAATGCTCACACACAAGATGCAAATTGGAATTCCATATGCTGATGTACGTGCTCGGCATACGAGCTTGGTGGCAGCTCAAGAAGCTGATGTTCTTTGGCTGAACAGTCTGAGCAATGGAAGTGAAGCAATAGAGTGGAATGGCTTTAATAATCAGCTTTCTAGGACCCAGGGTGACCTCAAACCAGCTACCACCTACATGTTTGGCCCTCTCATTGATGCCCCACCGTCTCACCCAGATACCATCCTCACAACTCTGACTTACATGCAAAAATCTCTTACTGATATGGGGATGAAACACATTCACCTTACCATGGACATGCAGCTTTTTGCAGTTACAAAACAGGTATGCTGGAATCAACCAAGCTTGTTCCACAATGTGATAGTCCATCCTGGTGGTATGCATATCATGCAGTCCTTCATTGGCTGTATTGGAAAGCTCATGAAGAGTTCAGGTGTTGAAGTGTACGTTGCTGCAGCATATGGAGGGCTAACTGGTAAGTTTAAAAGGTGTTGATGTAAATTGATATTAGTACTATTACTGGTGACTTTTTTGGCAGGTATCTTCAATGGAAAGTCTTGGGTGAAAGCCATGCGAGCTTTCCGTGGAGTGTCAGCCGCACTACTGAAACGATTCCTGTCAACTGGACCAAAGACACTAGAACAGATTGAGAAGTATTTGGAGACTGCTTGCCTCCATCCAACAGGACGTCACTGGGTCTACAACTTTCTTCTTCCGACACTTCTTGTCCACCAATTTGAGAGAGCAGAGAGAGAGGGCAATGTGCACTTGAAACAAGTGACACTGGAACGCATGATGAAATATTTCTTTCTTGCTGGCCATGTCCAATATGCTCGCTATCTCACTCAGTACCTTCTCGAAATGCGTGCTTTAGATACTGAGGGCAAGGTGGATCTTGTTTGTCGACATCATGCAGGTTACTGGAATGCTGTCTCTGCTGATCAATTTGGAGAACAGACGGCCATCAAGATGGGAAAAGGTTCTCTCAGAGGCATGACTCTGTCTCCAGAGTTAATTTCAGAGTGGATCGATGCCTTCCCCATTACTGTTCATGTATCACAGGCTGTGGACACTATGTACTCCTCTCATACACAAGAATTTAAGCAGAAGCAGCACAAGGAGGAGCAGAAACATCGACGTCTTTTGGATGCAGAAGATCGAAGTATGATTGCAGCAGAAGTAGAGAAGTACCCTCATCCTCTAGAAGACAGCAAAATTCATTTGTACAATCCTATAACAGGCCAAGTAGCACCTACTGATGTGAATGTGATGGACTCTTTTTTCATCGGAGAGAAAATGGAGCAGGCATACATCGCCACTCTCCCAGAAGGCTTCCACAATCCTATTTCTAGTCCTATAAAGACAATGTCGATTATTAAGAAACAAGCAAAAGGCAGCAAGGTGAGGCCAGTTATTGACTTGGAAAGCATGTTTCTTCGGCTATTGATGATTGGCCAGCAGCGACAGATAAAGCTTGAGCACCTTTTTACATATGAGCTATGTTCAGTTCCTTCATCACTTCTAGATGAACACAGTTGTCTCCGCAAAGCCAACAAGTCTGCTCTAGTTAAACGTCTTGGAGTGCTTGATGTCTTACCAGTAACTCCTGAAACTGTTGTAGTGGATGTTTCGCAGCTATTTTATCACACTGTGTGGCCACATGGTGGTAATCTGTCTAATTTGATTGCTTGCATTCAAAGTAAGATTAGTCGTTATCCAGATGCTACTGAGAAAATCATTGTATTTGACAAATACAATGACACTTCTGCCAAAGATCATGAGAGAATGCGGCGTGCTGGGGAGGTGGTAGTTGACTACGAGCTCTCCATCACTAGTCCCCTTCCCAAAAGAGATGCAATTCTCAAAAGCAAGAACAACAAGCGACGGTTGGCAAGTGTGTTGTGCACCTTCAGCATGGATAACAATGTGACAATGGAAACTAGGGATGATGGTGCCTTTAGTCATGATGAAGCTGATGTCACAATGGTTTCGTATGTCATACAGGCTGCTAGCCATGGCAAGAGTGTGATTCGTGTTCTTAGTGATGACACTGATGTCTTTGTTTTATTGGTCTATTGGGTGCATCGAGCTGGACTGCAATGTAAGGTACAGATGGAAAGATGGGATGGGACAGTGCTGGACATTAATGCTACTTGTGCTGACTTGGGCGAAAAATGCTTTCAGCTCCTTGGTATGCATGCCCTAAGTGGATGTGACACAGTATCGTACCCATATGGCAAGGGTAAAATCAGTGCACTTAACACCCTGCTTACTGGAAACTTCCCAGGTTTAGCCCATGAACTTGGTGAGGTAGACGCCACCCACACTGATTTGATGGAAGCGGCTCAACAATTTTTCTGTGCTCTTTATCGTCAGCCTAGCGGGACCTCAATGGAAAATGCTCGTTTCAAACTATTTACTAAGAAGAAGAAAGCCACAAAAATCATGGCTTTACCTCCAACATCTGCCAACCTCTTGCTGCATGTTTTGCGGGCACATCTACAGGTAATGCTATGGAAAGCAGCAGACCAGCAGGCACCACCTGACCAGTCATCAGACATTACCCACTTTGGATGGATTATCCAAAATGATATTCCGATTCCTGCAATTGCTCCAGGTGCTCCAGCTCCACCTGAACTAATTGACTTAATAAAGTGTAGCTGCAAGGCACAAGGCAAGCGATGCAGTTCTGAAGCTTGCAGCTGTCACAAAAAGCATGTACCATGCACTTCCTATTGCAATTGCTCTGGTGGAGAAGACTGCTGTAATCCACACTCTGTGAGACCTGGAACAAGCAGTGAAGAAGATGAAAATGAGGCAGATGATGACTATTTTGAAAGTGACACTGCGATCGAAGATGAAGAGGAAGGAGAGTCTGGTGATGTTCATGATGAAAACTGCATAATTGCTGAAGAGGATTTTGAATTAGACATGCTCTAGCTACTTAGCTTTGTTTTATAGTATAGTAATCTCAACCAATCATTCTAAATTTTTGTATATAATGCTATGGTGGAAAAAATGACATGAGAAAATATCTACAAAAACCATAGCTAACCGTATGCTAAAAGCATCGTGCATTAATTTTTGTAGTGAATTGTTTCTGCGGTGGCCATTTTAAATTTTCACTATGTTCTACACCTCAGATTCAAAAGTTAACACCAGAAATGAATTCTGCACCCCCAATAACCCTATATTAGACATATTACACAAAAAAAGTTTTTCTGTTGGAGCCGGTCATAGTCATATCGGCCATTTTAAATTTTCACAATTTTCCAGAGTTGCCCAAAGTTGCCACTTGGGCAACCAAGCTGAATTTGTTCTAGAACCACCTGGGAACACAAATCTGTAAAAAAACTTCATAGTACTTGAGATTACTAGGTTAATGTATTGAGTCTATGAGACCACCGACTGGACTAACAGATCATTACCAGAAATAGTTGATCATTGACGGTTGCATGGCTTCGATTGTTTAATTAGAGTGTTTTATCAGTTTTTCTTTAATATCTCAACAATCTTAATTAGTCACATCTTATTATAGGTAAAAATATTTTCTTACATATATTTCCTTTCATTTGATCAAGAAAAAGTTCAACAATGTTTTAATTTTCTAGTTTTGGTTTTTAATTCTATTATTAATAGGCTTCAGTTTGCCATGGTGATTAATGTGATTATTATAAAATAAACTATCACAAGTGTTGAAGTACTAGTGGAAAATGACTTTTTGACCTATAGCTAAAGCACAGTGTATTCACAAGTATCATCAAAAGGTAATACACTTTAATATAACATACAGCAATACATCTTCTTTTGTTGAATATACCAAACTCAGATGCAGTAATAAATAAACATTTTAAAAGAAATATTCTAAATCTATCATGTCTGTGTTGAAATTTATCCAAAGATAATAAGCACCCTAATAGAGCACTCAATGGCCAGATATGTATGTAAATTTCTGGTGGATTGCTTGAATGTGGTTCGTGGTTTGCCAATCATTGTATATGTGACCGGATCTTGGAAACCTACCTTTTGGGCACAAGCAAACTTTTTGGGAAAACTCAAATAAAAATTTCAACACTTTATTTTAAATTCATTTTTTTACACATTTGGAGAAAGCAACTATTAAACCTTCTTGCTGTGAAGTTTCACACCCATAGCTTCTTTTTCCTAAGAGATATGGATGATTATATCAGACCATGTAGTAATTTCACATGCGTGGGATAACAATTAACTTACAAATTGGGTGATTTGTTCAGCGGCTGGAATAGCTAAAACTTAGTCTTAGACAATGACACATGGCATTTAATTGCAGAAAAGTACCAATATTACTTCATTAATCTATCAGAAATGTATTTTAAAGTATTTTAGATGGTAACAATGGAATTATTCGTATACAAAGTGATTTGTCACCATTTGTCACCCTTAATCACTCACAGAATTCAATACATTACCATAAAAGTTAGTTTGTAATGTACAGGACAGAAAATTGGCCATATCTCAGTAATGCTTCAAGATATTAAGCTGAAATTTTAACATAAGATAGATGAGCACCTAGTACCTCATTTAAACTATAAAACAGAAAATTGACCAATGTGCCAAAAAGGTAGGTTTTCCAAGATCAGGTCACATATATGAGTTGGAGTTGTTCCACACAGCTTGCACAATATTTAGATGTCTGCATGATGACACAAGATTAAGTGAGACCTGTAAAAGAACAAGCAGGCAGTGAACTTAACCTTATATTAAACACACATGCAACTAACCTGGAACATCGGTCACAACACCAAAGACAATTGCTTGGATATCTATGGAGTGACATGTAATTAATCAGCACTAAACAGAATCTACAACACAATTGTGATCCAAATTTTGAAAACCATCCTTTTGGACACATGCAAAATTTGCAGGAAACTCAATTGAAAATTTCAGCAATATTTTTTACATAAATTTTTTACACATTTGAATAAAGCAACTATTAAGCCTTCTTCGTGTGAAATTTCACACCCACAGCTTCTTTCTGCTAGGAGATATGGATGATTTTATCAGACCATGTTGTGATTTCACCATGCATAGGACAACAATTAACTTACAAATGGGGTGATTTATTCAGGTGTTAGAATGGTTAAAACCAAGTTTTAAACAATGATACATGGCATTTAATTGAAGAATAGGACCAGGAACACTTGATTTAACTATCAGAAGTCTCTTTACAATATTTTTAGACAGTAGGAATAAAATTACCTTGTCACAATTTGTCATGCTTAATCACCCACAGAATTGAATGCATTAATATGAAAAGTTACTTTGTAATTTATTAGACAGTAAATTGACCATATCTGGAACCCTTCAAGATATCAAGCTGAAATTTTGACACAATATAGATAATCACCCAGTGCCTCATTTTAGCTACAAAAGAGAAAATTGACCAATGTGCCAAAAAGGATGGTTTTCCAAACTTGGGTCACAATTTTCCTTTCTGCAAGAACTTTTTAGCACCAAGTAAGATCTCACCTACAACAGAATTTCTCGATATTAACTAATATGTGGTGTATGTTTGTGAACATGTGTGTATAGTGTTTGCACATTTTGTGTGCATCTTGTGCTTGTATATGTGACTGAATTTGACAAAACAAGGCTTCGACGCACAAAGCTTTGTTAGGAGATATGGCGATTTTAAGGAATCATTGTGTAATAACTTCCCAGTGCCTACAGCTGTGCAAACAAAATTTGCACCAATTGTTCATCTGTTCACTAGCTATCACTGAGTGGGTGTATACATTTCTGATACCCAAAATTTGCCCTGTTTTGAGCAGCTTTTTTCGAGCGGGTAATAATATCACAGATGGTAGTAATAGGGTGGGAGGGTGGGGGTGGACGGTTGTCTTAATATACGGGTATAAAATGGAGTAAGAAGACGATTGGAATCCAGAGGCCAAGTTTGGGCTCTCCATGGCCCTCCATGGCTCTCAAATTACTCCAAATTGACTGAGAACACTATTGGCGAGCTCTCTGTGAAGTCCCAGCTCACTACACACCATTATCACAAAGCCATGGCCATTTAATGGTGCCAATCTCACACTCGTGGCTTTGACAGGGTCGGAAGAAAGCTGCTACAGAAACCAGACTTGTCAGTGCTGAAGGAAGTACAGTGTGAAATATGATAGTGTATTAGACCAGCAATCCATTTCTGGTAAAATCGTAAGTTTGATTTTGTGTGTGTGGAAGCCTGGATTTGTGAAATCCGGTCACATAGAATGTAAGCATGTGTTTGTATGTAGTGAAATAAAAATAATAGTATGATGTTTGTGATCTCTTTCATAACCCTTAGCAAGGAATCTAGCTCTATGAGTGGCAAACCAAGTGGATAAGATGTCCTCAGGACACTATGGCAGTGACCATAGCAGGTTTTATTCATTGATAAGTACAGAATGATTGATATACGTACTCCAATAGAACAGTCAAGCAACAAATACTCTAATAGAACAGTCATTGAACAATATAGCTAAAAATTTACATCCCTGTCTGAAAACACTTCCAGATCCCAGATGCAACCTCAGAGTTACTATTTCAAGATGGTGGCATTCCCCAAGATCAACTAGAAAAGCATGCTTTGCAAATAAGTGCTTTACACACATCTTTGGTAACCCTGACTGTAGTCATTACTTGGCATGACCAGTAATTTCCACTGGCCCTTGTCCTAATAAAAAAAATTAACAGCTACTATAGGAATGTATGTTATACGCTCACCACCTATCAACAGATTTGTGTTTGGTTGCAACACCTCTACAAGGCAGAATTCATCAAACACCCCCTATGGCTTGAACATTGGGTCTGTAAATTATATAACTGACAAAAATTAGTGATATACCCCTCAAAACACCTTTGCCATATAAAAGGCACGTCCAAGAAACTACAAGTATCTGTAACCCCATGTAAAAACAGATAAGCTATAGAAAACACTCCATAAAATTAATGAGTAACTGAAAGAGCTGATATAATATCTATATAGCGTGGCCAAGAATCAATAATGTTACTACAACTGATTATGATTACCAAAGATTACCTTAGCTGTAAAACAGGAAGATAAAAGTAACTGGCAACCAAAACAGCTGATGTCTGAAGTGGCCATGAATAAAAGATAGGTTGATATAACTTACTACAATTATTAACTTGCAACATTGAATCTTAATCATTCAACTGTGTTCTATACATTCACCCTTGCTACATCCTAAACTAATTCTTTGTAACTCTAACTGGCTGGTAATTTGGTCACCTTTTTCAATAGTCAGAGTAAAGATAAAAAGGCAGCCAAATTACCAGCCAATTACAGTTAAAAAGAATTAATTTAGGATGTAGCAAGGGTGAATGTATAGAACACAGTTGAATGATTAAGATTCAATGTTGCAAGTTAATAATTGTAGTAAGTTGTATCAACTTATCTTTTATTCTTGGCTGCTTCAGATATCAGCTGTTTTGGTTTCCAGTTACTTTTATTTGCCTGTTTTACAGCCAAGGTATTCTTTGGTAATCATAGTCAGTTGCAATAACATTATTGATTCTTGGCCACTCTAGATATCAGCTGTTTCAGTTACCCATTAATTTCATGGAGTGTTTTCTACAGCCTATCTGTTTTTACATGGGATTACAGATACTTGTAGTTTCTAGGACACGCCTTTTTTACAGCAAAGGTGTTTTTTTGGGGGGGTATTATATTGCTTATAGCGTTCTTAAATGTTTGGAGATCTATTGTGTTGATGTTAGGGAGTTCCACTGAATAAGTGCTCGAGGGAGGAAGGAGTATTTGTATACATCAACTCTTGTTTGCAATTGAGTTAGCTTGATAGGATGTTGAGCATGGGTGTAGGACACTGGAGTTGGTGACGGTAAGCAATGATCAGGTATTGCTAGTAAGTTCCCGACAATCTTGAATTGGAAGGTGAGCCTAGTAATTGATCTTCTGCTTTGAAGTGTAGGCCATTCAAGACTGGTTAAGTTAACATGTCTGTGATGCTATCATGGTTTTGGTTAGATCTGTGCCAGGGTTTGTTCAAAACGAAACGAGCAGCGCGGTGCTGCTAGTTTACTAATACTAGTGTGATGATAGGGATCCCAGATGGCTGAGCAGTATTCTAATGATGGTAAGAGCAATTGTTTGTAGATGTGTTCTTTAATTTATGATGGTGCATTGTGGAGATTTCTTTTTAAGAATCCAAGGAGTTGATTTGCCTTGTTACAGATGTAATTGATGTGAGGATCCCATGATAGTTTGTGGTGGAGATGGATTCCAAGGTAATTGTGTTCTAATACTGTAGCCAGTGGAATGTTGGACATTTTGTATGTGAAAGTACTCTTGTTATGGTGTGTACATTTGAAGATGTTGAATTCCATCATCCAGTCAGTTGCCCATCTTGTTAGTGAGTTTAAATCATCTTGAAGTATTTTATGGTCTTGTGGTTTTTAAATGGTTTTGTAAATAAGAATATCATCTGCAAAAAGATGGGTTTCACTTTGGATGTTGGCAATGATGTCATTGATATAAATCAGGAATAGAACTGGTCCAAGACAGACCCTTGGGGAACACCAGATGTTACATCATAAATGGATGATTTAGAACCTTCTATTATAACATGTTGTGTGCAACCATGAAGAAAGGATTCAAGCCATTGTAATACATTCCCTCTTATTCCATAGTACCTTAGTTTGTAGAGGAGTCTTGAGTGAGATACTTTATCAAAAGCTTTAGAAAAATCTAGTATTGCAGGATCAACTTGTAAATTTGTGTCTATTTGTTTGGCAATGTCGTTGATGGTGATAAATAATTGTGACTCACAAGAGTGCTTATACCTAAATCTGAACTGTCCGACAGAAAGAATATTTTGATCTATCAGATGTTTCATTATTTGACTTACTATAATGTGTTCCATTGATTTGCATAATACCGATGTTAATGAGATGGAACGATAGTTTTTTGGGTCAGATTTTTGGCCTTTCTTGACTATTGGACTGACATAGCCATGTTTCCATTGGGATGGTTCAGTTCCAGTTACTAGCGATTGTTTAAATATGTGAGTAAGCATAAGAGAAATTTCAGCTGCTGTTGTCTTTAGTACAAGTGGATGTATAGAGTCTGTAACCTTTCACGAGGCCCCCATCTTTACAAATTGCATTAGCATTTCTCTTCCATGTCTGCTAGTAGAACACTAATTGATAAATAAGCGTAACTTGTTCCACATGCTAGTTGGTGTAACAAAACATCGCGATCATTAGCATTTCAGATAAGCCTTCAGACGAACAGCCAGACAAAACAAAACCAGCCCCAAGAGATAAATAGATTCCTTACTATAGACTACACATGTAAACTACTTTAATTACTCAGCTAAAACTACTAGTACTTTCACCTCACCTTTTGCTGTTGCTATGACTGACTGGTTACTAAGCATTATCACGTGGTGCACATTAATTAGAGTTACTAACAATTCATGCAGTTTCATAGGCTGTATCCAGAAAAGTTATATCCCATCCAAAAACAACTTATAGCTGTAAAAAAAGTGCACGTCCAAGTAAAGCAGAGTTAACTGCGACAAAAAGTAATGATATCATAATGCGGCCATGTGCGAGGTGTGCAAGTTGTAAAATTAATATTAGCTAATCAGATAATACAGTGTTATTGTTAAAGTGTTAATTAGAACTATGTGATGCTGCTAGTTTTTAAGTGTGTGAGCATCTTCATAAATGCCACATAAATTTAATTCTCAATAAAGCAATGTGTATAGATTCTCTGATAGTAATAAACACTGTGAAAAAGGTGGGATATAAGATGGTATTTCCAGTGGCTTATTGAATACAAATAAGCCTTAATATAAATCCTGTATTATACTCATCTTATACTTTAGTATAATGCATACTATAATATTGCATGTATGGTTTCAGTTTAATTACCACAATACTTGAAATAGCTTATATCTGATATAATTCCCACACTATACCATCACATATATGGTTTCAGTATGTTTAACACATTAACTAAAGCCTTATGTGGGATTGCTAGTATAATACAGGTTATACCAAACTTTTTTGTATTCAATAAGCCACTGGAAATACCATCTTATATCCCTCTTTTTTCACAGTGAAATAGTTTGAGTTTGGCCACCTTTCCTTTGTTCATAGCATTGCTGTATACAGGAAAGGAGGCCAAACTCAAACAATTTATTACTATCAGAGAATCTATACACATTGCTTTATTGAGAATTAAATTTTTGTGGCATTTATGAAGATGCTCACACACTTAAAAAACTAGCAGCATCACATAGTTCTCATTAACACTTTAAAAATAACATTGTATTATCTGATTAGCTAATATTAATTTTACAACTTGCACACCTCGCACATGGCCGCATTATGATATCATTACTTTTTGTCGCAGTTAACTCTGCTTTACTTGGATGCGCACTTTTTGTACAGCTATAAGCTGCTTTTGGATGGGATTTCAATACTTTTTGTTAGAAGAAGCAATGCACTGTTGATAACAGTAGGTGAGTTTCCATGGTTTTGACAGAAACCCCAGATTACAGTGACAGAATATTAAAATATAACTAATTTTAGTGGCCAGGGCCGCCCACATTGGGGGTAACTGGGGTATTTTGTCCCCTACCACAGCCCGAAAGGGGTCACTTGAATACCTGTTTAAAGAAAGATCGATATACTCTAATAGAGCAGTCAGGATCTAGACCCTTCCTTGCCCGTGGGCCCCTCTTTAACTCTTTTCCCTGGGCCCTCTAATTTCTCTGGACGGCCCTGTTAGTGGCATGCAACTGCAGTCAACTAACACCCATTTTAACTAGTAAACCCTTAACAACACTTTGCCTTTCATCTTGTACTGCATTGAAACGATCAAGATACTCTATTAGAGCAGTCACAAAACAGCTGTAACACAACAATCAATATTTAGCATAGTTACAACTTCTGCTTAGCATCGGATTGTATAGTTTAAATTACTAGCTACTTACAGACTTTACAATATAAAAATATGGTACTTGTAAAAATGTGACTGTTCTATTAGAGTATCTCGATCTACTTCAAGCATTGACTAATTCAAGTGAAGAAGCTACGCCCCTGCCAAGAGATCTTGTGAAATGAAATGAGAATAGTAAAAAAAAAAAACAAATAAATCTTGTGGCCCAGACAACTGTCACCCACGTGTGTTGAAAGAAATCAAAGATGGACTTATTTTACCCCTCTATCTCCTATTTAATAAATCGTTACAGGAGTCCTCTTTGCCTTCATGCTGGAAACTAGCAACAGTCACTGCCATTCATAAGAAAGGTGATACAAATCTTCCTAGCAATTATCGCCCAATCAGCCTTACTTCAATATTTTGCAGAATGCTTGAGTCAATTATTAAAAATAGGATAATGTCTTACTTCCAAGCAAATGACTTTTTTGCAATGAGCAACATGGGTTTCGTAGCAGGAGATCTTGTGAGACGCAGCTATTGACTGTTATGGAACACTGGACTAGGTGTATTGATGATGGAACTAGTGTTGATGTTGTGTACCTAGATTTCCAAAAAGCTTTTGATAAGGTTCCCCACAGACGTTTGCTGACTAAGTTAGAAGCATATGGTGTTAATGGCTCGATACTTCATTGGATTAAAGCTTTTTTATCAAACAGGAAGCAACGAGTAGTTGTTCGTGGAGCACTCTCTGAGTGGTCTACTGTCACTAGTGGTGTCCCGCAGGGTAGTGTGCTTGGTCCCATCTTATTTATTATATATGTCAACGACCTACCTGACTGTATACAGAGCTATTTGGGTATCTTTGCTGACGACACAAAACTTTATCGCCCCATCTGCTCATCTGAAGATTCCTCCATTCTGCAAGAAGACATTGATGCCACTTTGCAATGGTGTGACACATGGCTATCCTTCCTTAACCTTCCTAAATGTCACTACAGCACAATTGGACATTCATCAAACACAGAGTATTATTTCTCATCTGAAAATGAAGCAAATATGATCTCCATGGTTGTGGAGGAAAAAGATCTGGGTGTAGTATTTGATAAAGATTTGAAGTTTACATCTCATGTTAATCAAATTGTAATGAAAGCTAACAGGGTATTGGGAATTATTAAACGTACCTTTGCCTCCAGGGATGCCAACACAATAAGATTATTATACGTCACTCTTGTTCGCCCAATTTTGGACTATGCGTCAACTGTCTGGAACCCTCATCTTATGAAAAACATTCGTAAATTAGAAGCAGTTCAAAGAAGAGCCACAAAACTTATACCCTCCTTCTATAATTTGACATACTCTGAAAGACTCCAAGAACTTAATCTACCCAGCTTACTTTACCGTCGAACCAGAATGGATCTGATTATGACTTACAAAATCCTGAACAATTTAGTATCTGTGGACAAAGACTATTTTTTTACTGTTAATACCAACCCCACCCGATCAAATGGACTCAAACTTTACAAAAATCGCTTTAACACTGCTATTAGAGGTCATAGTTTTTCACAGAGAATCGTCAATGATTGGAACACCTTACCCCACGAAATTGTATCTGCACCTAATGTACTGATCTTTAAGACTAAAGTAGATGTATTTTTATATGACCGCCGGTTTGATTTTATTTAGATGTATTGAGATTGGTTTTTATAAGACTTTGTCTTCCTTGTACCAATTAACAAATAATAATAATAATAATAATAATAATAGTAAAGAAAAGGCACAATAGAGGGGCGCGTAATTATGTCCTGTTGTAAATAAACGCCTTTAAAATTTATATTACTACTAAATAAACGCACCAGAATAGGCTTGTGTGGCTGTTGTCTCCAAGGTTGTCTCATTACTTGTCTTTTCGTGTTGAAGGGATTTAGTCGCAATTGGTGAGTTTAACTATACATGTATTTGTGTTGTAAAACTTAATTGTAAAAAGGCGATTAGCACATATCATGATAAACATGTATTTGTCACAGTAGAGTCTCTCACGAAGTCACGATTATTACGAGACATTGGACCAGGGTAAAAAATTTACTGCTATATTTAGAGGTTGTAGCGTTTGTATATCTTAGTATCTTTATAATAATCCCCCATGACCACTAATCACTAATAGTACAGCAATGTGATGTATATTATATCCACTTGTAAAATTCATGTGCATTTCATAGAGTGTCGATAAAATTGTATCCACGACCATATAAAATGGAAACATTATTTTCATAGGTAACAAAAGAGTTCATGTGCTTTTTATAGAGAATGCAGGATCACTAATGTCACCCATGTTTGTAAATTCATAGGAATTTCATAGAGTATTGTGATAAATTCATGGGAATTTCCCAACACCATGAATATACCATGAATGCTTTTCAGGGAAAACTCATGTGTAATTTATAAAATTCATAGATTATTCATGGTGATTTCATGGTTAAAAAAGTTACTAGTGATAATGAGTAACTTTTTTGCTATGATGGTAGAGTGTACTGATATGTTACACTGAGAGGTAGAGGAGACAAATTTTAGAAGGAAGGGCAGCCCATGATGGTGGGGGATCTGAGGATACATACACATTATAATTAGTGTGCTTTTAACATGCAGAGCATGCCAACTATGAGGATCTGCTGGGGTATACACTATGATGCCTCACAGGAAATTTATCCCTTTGAAATGAATTTGAGAATTACTTCAGAGTTTCATAAATTCATCCCTTAATATTTGACTGTTGTTAAAATGATGACTGCTCTATTAGGGTATTTATAGATTTAGATTTTTAATAAGCATGTGTATATATATGGGATAATATGGTTAACTGCATATGGACAAATTTTAAGCTCAAATTTTAAGCTCTCCATATACAAGAGTATAGCTAGTTAGATCACATTATTATAACTTTATGTAACTAAGATGGAAAACTGGAGAACGACACATCACTACAATACATTAACTGTGTACTCCCACCCATATCTTCAGACGAAAGCAAGTCTGAGTAGACGGTGAAAATCAAACTGATTAGCTTAAGCATTTGGTCAAAGGATACACAGACATTTTACCATAGGCGTAGAAAGATATTTTTAGATAGGGAGGCTTAGTTTGTTGCCCTCCACTACATAATAGATTGTATCACTGCTAAGGCACATAGAAATCCTTATTCACAACTTCATAGTTCGCTACACTGCTTCTCTGAGTACTGTGACTGCTTTATTAGAGTAACTGACTGCTCTATTAGAGTATCTCGATCTTTTTTACATTTACAATCAGAAAATCCCCCGGGTTGCTACGCCCATGCATTTTACAACTGTTCATGTACATCTACTGGAGGTGTGAAAAGAATTTTCCAAGGGACTTCCCCTAAATACACAGTCTTTTAATGTCGGCTTGCACTGTGAAAAAAAGGAATATAAGATGGTATATCTAATGGCTTAAACTATACAAATAATCTCAGTATACCCTTGCATTATACTATATTATAACTATCTTATACTGTAGTATAAACCCCATCTTATATTATTGGTGGAAACAGATTATACTAGCTACACATTCTTTGTATGGCTTTGTTTACTTGACTAAATGTAATAACTTATTTATTTATTTGTAATGTACAGGACTCAGAATTGAGGATATGGTATAGCTTCACCATCAGATCTCATTATTGTCATTATCCTTAATGAATCTAATTTGTGTCAGTGGCGTAGCTACCATTGAGGCAACCGAGGCAACTTAAAATGCTCAACAATTCAGGCTGAGCAGCCTGAGTTTTCAGTGGCACACCTAATTTTCTACTCAAACCTTTACTACTACTAAGACAGTACCACACATAATAGAATCTATATGGCTGGACCACTTTTTAGCTACTCGAATTTGTATCAAAAGGATCGAGATACTCTAATAGAGCAGTCATCGTAATGTACTCTAATAGATCATTCAGTACACTGTTCTCATTACACTGCTTGGTCTAAATCATTTACGTTTTTGCTAATTGTCTTTAAATTACTTTTCAATAGTTCCAATGAGTCAACTGCATGGCATTGCATTGAGCTACTGAATTGATAACATCATGCATTAGCAGTTACAATCAAAACATTAATAGCTTCCAGCACATGCCATTTCAAAGTATACTTTTTCAAAATTTTCCTTGAGAGAGCATGCCCTCATACTCCTAGCTAGACATGCAGCTGAATATCACGTGAAAGAGATAATCTTCAACTTAAATATCACATCAGATCAATAAAAGTATAGTGTGCATAACTATGACCTCGGTTGCAGTCCATGGATGGCCTAACCTCAAAATATCTCTGGAGTAAGTCAGCTTTTTGTGCTGGGTGAAATTAAACTAGTGTAATGATTGAAGCATAGTATACTGTAGCATTAACTAAGCTGGAGCATTGCTTATGACATGTAGAAAAACACTCAGGGTCTTCTGAAACAGTTTCTTCCATCCAACCAGTTAACCAAATTGAAATTGCTTGTAAATCAGTTGAGTCAGACCCTCTCAATTAGGTCAATGTATAAACTTTGTCTCGGTAAAAAAAATTTTCTGGCTATGCCACTGTATGTATGTATATTTATGTAATTGAATGGGTGTACGGCTTCTAAGCCTCAACCCTAATCATATCATAATCATAATCATAATCACAGACCCTAATGCACCGACAATAATTGGACAATGCAGATTCTGGAATGCCACAGCTGGCTGAGTTCAATATTCAGGTCAATAGCTACCTAAAACTATTATTTTTTACAAAATTGAAAAGACTTTTGTTGAAACCACTATAAGCTTGACACCATTGGATTCAGTCACATGAGGTCACTCCTGCCGCTACACCATCCCTCCCATCAGAACTGAAACCTACCTACCCTCAACTACCAAGACGTGGAATAATCTCCCAGAGTCACAGGTGATTATCAACAATATAGATGAATTTAAAGATAAACTAGCACACTATTTGTTATAGCACTCATATGCACAATTATTTGTGTTGTATACTCTGCATAAGGTTAAGTGGCGTTACAGACAGGATGTTATCCGTAATACTGAACTAATACACTACTAAAAACGGGATTCTTATTAATGCGCTATAGTAAATGACACACGGGGGAGCTAATCGGTCAATCGTGACTAACCAGTCTATATAGTCTAGGTTGACTAACCCGTCTATATAGTCTATAGTGATTAACCGTCTATATAGTCTATAGTGACTAACCTATCTATATAGTCTATAGTGGATAAGCTGTCTATATAGTCTATAGTGGATAAGCTGTCTATATAGTCTATAGTGGATAAGCTGTCTGTATAGTCTATAGTGGATAACCTGTCTGTATAGTCTATAGTGGATAACCTGTCTATATAGTCTATAGTGACCAACCTGTCTATATAGTCTATAGTGACCAACCTGTCTATATAGTCTATAGTGACCAACCTGTCTATATAATCTATAGTGACCAACCTGTCTATATAGTCTATAGTGACCAACCTGTCTATATAGTCTATAGTGATCAACCTGTCTATATAGTCTATAGTGACTAACCTGTCTATAGTGACTAATCTGTCTATATAGTCTATAGTGACTAACCTGTCTGTATAGTCTATAGTGCTTAACCTGTCTATATAGTCTACAGTGACTAACCTGTCTATAGTGACTAACCTTGCTATATAGTCTATAGTGACTAACCTGTCTATATAGTCTATAGTGGCTAACTTGTCTATATGTGACTGAATTTGACAAAACAAGGCTTCTACGCACAAAGCTTTGCTAGGAGATATGGCGATTTTAAGGAATCATTGTGTAATAACTTCCCAGTGCCTACAGCTGTGCAAACAAAATTTGCACCAATTGTTCATCTGTTCACTAGCTATCACAGAGTGGGTGTATACGTTTGTGATACCCAAAATTTGCCCTGTTTTGAGCAGTTTTTTTCGAGCGGGTAATAATATCACAGATGGTAGTAATAGGGTGGTGGTGGACGGTGGTGTTAATATACGGGTATAAAATGGGGTAAGAAGACGATTGGAATCCAGAGGCCAAGTGTGGGCTCTCCATGGCCCTCCATGGCCCTCAAATTACTCCAAATTGATTGAGAACACTATTGGCGAGCTCTCTGTGAAGTCCCAGCTCACTACGCACCATTATCACAAAGCCATGGCCATTTAATGGTGCCAATCTCACACTCGTGGCTTTGACAGGGTCAGAAGAAAGCTGCTACAGAAACCAGACTTTCCAGTGCTGAAGGAAGTACAGTGTGAAATATGATAGTGTATTAGACCAGCAATCCATTTCTGGTAAAATCGTAAGTTTGATTTTGTGTGTGTGGAAGCCTTGTTATATGAAATCCGGTCACATATAGTCTATACTGACTAACCTGTCTATATAGTCTATAGTGGCTAAACTGTCTATATAGTCTATAGTGACTAACCAGTCTATATAGTCTATAGTGGATAACTTGTCTATATAGTCAATAGTGACTAACCTGTCTATAATGACTAATCTGTCTATATAGTCTATAGTGGCTAAACTGTCTATATAGTTTATAGTGACTAACCAGTCTATATAGTCTATAGTGCCTAACCTGTCTATATAGTCTATAATGACTAACCTGTCTATATTAGTCTATATTGACTACCCTGTCTATATAGTCTATAGTGACTAACCTGTCTATATAGTCTATAGTGACTAACCTGTCTATAGTGACTAACCTGTCTATAGTGACTAACCTGTCTATAGTGACCAACCTGTCTATATAGTCTATACTGACTACCCTGTCTATATAGTCTATAGTGACTAACCGGTCTATATAGTCTATAGTGACTAACCTGTCTATAGTGACTAACCTGTCTATATATATTATACTTTGGTTTTTGCAGTGTATAAGCAATTCTGAATATGTGCCAAGACTTCAAGTAATTACCCATATCTCTCTAGTCTATTGTCTTTTTATTCATGACTTTATTTTGACAGTTACCTATTCACTACTATATCATGAAATTTTATTCTATTTCAGTACACATATGCTGTAGCAATACTAATACTCCTAAGTACATACTGGGCAGTTGCCGTGTCTCTAACAATAATAAAAATGAAAGCCAGTCAAAAAGATTACCCAGCAATGGAGAACTTTTGGCCACTGTTGCCGTTTCACATTAAGCATTACCAAGCAATTCGAGAGGCTGCAATCAAGGAAGTCTCACCAACTTCTCTTCTTTGTGGTAGATCTCATGAATAGCATCTACTCCCAGTTACAAGACAACCGATTGCAAAATATTACAAACACACTGCTGAAATTTTCTAAGCTCTGTTATTATTATTATTAAAGGAGCTGGCAGCCTCAGGCAAATCTCAGCCTTCTCAATAGACCTCTCCCAAAGGTATTTAAAGTCTCTGTTGAGTTGGGCATTGTTGTCTGATCGTCAGCTGAAATAATAATTCTGTATTAGTGACAGACAATTTTTTCATTTTTTTTACAAAATAGTTGATCATTTGTTATGTCTTATTGTGAGTTCTGATTTGGGAGGTTGTGTGTGTGTGTGCATGCGTGTGTGCGTGTGTGTGTGTGTGGTGAAAGAAAAAATGTTGTACTCTGTTAAAAACTGTTCAGTCAGAGTGAACTTTATGACTGTTACATTTGTAATGAGTCTAGTCACATAGAAAAGAACTGTTTTGATCAGCTACATTACATATTTCTGATTCATCATCTTTCATTGGGTGATGATATGTTCTTATTTTCAGATTTGGAGAAGAAGGACAAGATGGTAGACACAGAGAGAGACCTTTGTGCTAAAATGGGTGTATGTGTTGATGCTAAGAGTTTAAGATATAAACTAATGTACAAGTAAAATATACTTACATTATGTGTTATTCTTAGGACAGAGGGGAACTGGTTACTTTGAAAAATACTCTATAGTAGAATGGACAGGTTTTATTTATGAAAGTAAATTTTATGTGAAACTTGCATGTATTGTTAGTCAAATGGTGTTTGGTTTAGCATGGTGTAGTGGGTTCTTTTTACAAAGGCTGTAAGGTTATTACAACATGTTGTAGCCACTCCCAACAATTTGTGGTCAGCTTATTAGTCATTTAATGGTAAAGAGGGCGTGTAGGCAAAGTTTTAAAAGGGAATGAGTTGAGAAATTGCAGGTTGACATTTTGTTGTACGTACATGTACCATCCATCAGTTTTACTGGTATCTCACTATGTGACAACCATGTTTCTTTGACCCACTATAATATTAATAATAATAGTAGTGTACAATCATAAATACATTAGTGTTGCACCGATATGACATTTGCCGATATTCTGATAACCGAGATTGCATCATATTTTCAAGCTGATAAATGTAGACAATTTGATATCATACTTAATACCTGTCTTTCAGCACATTTTACTAGAAGTGTACCAATTTACGTAGCTTGTTTGTATTGCCAGTAGTGACAATAGGTAACGGTACATTTAAGCAGTCATAAAAACACCATAATGTAGGATAATGTAATACTATACATTTGTAAACACCATTTGGTGCACATGAGCATGTATTTCTAAGTTAATAAATTTTCTGCCAATTCAAGCTTTTTCCGATATACCAATGCAAACATTTACTAAATTAAAGCACATACGTACTGTATGTACATACTTTACTTGGACTGCTGATGCTGTTACACTGTTACTGCTACTGCTACCGTTATTGATCATGCAGCTTCCAGTCACATTACTGTCAGTAAAAAGTGGATTACATAATACACCGTACTTGTAACCGAAGTCAAAAACTACCATATGCAAGGAAATTTGGACGTAAGATAAAGTTGACAATCTCACACTTCAGCATATGTGACTGGGCCTGCGAAAATAGGGCATGTGGGCACATGATTTGTGCCTACGTTTTCAAACTTTCATCACTCATAACTTGTTGTACCATTATGCTATGGCACTGTAATTTTCAGCACCTAGTAAGCATTTAATTAGCATTATGATGCAGGTTACAAAATGAAAATATACTTTTCCAGTACTGAGATATGACCTGTTGAGTGACAAGCCATAGTTTGTGCCCACATGCCCTGTTTTCGCAGGCCCGGTCACATATATAACGAATAAAATGTTGATGAAAATCAAGAAATTGTAGACAAAACCTGTACTTTAAAAACACTCGTAAACATTTGACGAATTAAACTGATTCATCAAATGTTTCTGACATCAAAATTTCCTTGTGTACAGTATAGTACTATGTGAGCCCAATGGCACTCCGTTATTACCATGACTCAATATCAAGAATACTCCTTGTAAAAGTTTGAATAATTATGCATAAAGTACACATTATGCACTACATCCTGTAGAGTGTTTTAAAAACAATTGGACCATCATACAATTGACACACCATCTAATAGTATCCCTTAACAACACTACAATTCCATAGCACATTCGTGACATTGTAAATCACCAATACAATCCTATCAATTTGTTCTGTGAGTAGAAATAGATTGTGAAAATTAAAGCAGTTTAGGTATTCAAGATAACATGTAATGAGCAAGATAACCAGGAAGTACAATTAACAGTTAAACCATTTCCTATGCTTATGTGTACAAAAATACAGCACTTGGGAGTGTCTTAAGACTAATATAGAAGTCGGCTTTGCCCCATGCTGTATTAGTGTTACACACCACACATGTCCACACTTCCTAATGCTGTGTTTCCATATACACGTCCAGTGGAACTTTGACTACAATGTAATCGACATTTGCTAGTATGTAGTAATGACTCTAGTTTCCAATTAAGGATACTACTGAGTCCAAACATACTAGAGCATGCCTATAACCGCCACCTTCAGGCTGCAGCCTTAAGAGACAAGTACTATAAAACAGAAAAATTGACAGAAGAAATACATTATGAGCACAAATACTTTGCCAAATCTGATGAAGTGTCAGCTTTTCTGCCATGACTAAGGGCCACCTGTTCACATCAGCACTTTGGTATATCATGATCTTTCCCCATGTTTTCCCAATAGGACCGTCAGTCACCCCCCCCCCCCCCCCCCTTCATACACACACACACACACACACACATACACAGAGATTTGACATCTACATAATGACCAACACCTATATAGTGACCATGGCTAGTGTCACCTCCTGACAATAGGGGTGTGTTGCCATGCAATAGAAATACTTGGCTGTAATTACAGTACAGTGGATCCTCACAAATCCAACCCTCTCTAATCTGGATCCTCGGATAATCCAAACGTGCACAAGGCTAAACAAAAATTGCGGCCCCCAAAAAGTGTGGTCCCCAATAAGGTCCGGATGAAAAAAGATGCGAAATCCAGGGTTGTGGCCAAGAAATGACTGTGATGGTAGGTTAATGGCAAAAGTTTTAATTATGACAATTCAGGTGAATTTGGTGCTGAATCCTAGTGGAGGAGGCAACCTGAATTGTCATAATTTAAATTTTTGCCATTAACCTACCATCACAGCCATTTCTTGGCCGCCACCTTGGATTTCACATCTGTTTTCATCCTGGCCTTTTTGGGGGCCGCACTCTTTTTTACAGCTTGGCTATTTTGGTTTAGATATATATTTAATTCTAATTAATGCTTATAAATAAACGCGTGTTTAGCAAGGTTAAGAAATTGAGCTAATGGCTGATGAAAAGAGAAAACATGTGACCTTGACTATTGAACAAAAGTTGAATATTGAAAAAGATAGCTGGAGGGGCAAGTTTAACCACAATAGCTAAAGAATATTGGAATTGGCAAGTCAAATGTGAGTGACATTAAAAAGAATGAAGAGAAGCTATGGAAGTTTGCAGCAGGTATGGAAAACGTTTCTGTTGATAGTAAAATTAGGAAGATTATGCGCCTAGCTAAAGATGATGAGTTGGATCAAGCTCTTTATTTATGGTTTGTACAGAAAGAAGCCAAAACATACCAGTTAGTTTTCCACTATTGACTGAAAAGGCTTTTCAACTTCATCCCTTGCTACATGATAGTGGTATGGAATCTGTTCCAGAATTCAAAGCTAGCAAAGGAATGCTTTGGAGGTTTTGTAACCGGAATGCTATTAGGCAGCTGTCATTACAGGGAGAAAAGTTGTCATCTGGTGAAAATGAGGTGGCACCATTTAAAAGGATCTTCAACAAGTCATGGAAAAAAACCAAATCACTAGAGCAGTTGTATAACTGTGGTGAAACTGGTTTATACTATTGAAGTTTACCAGCTAAAACTCTTGCAGTACAATCAGAGAAACAAGCTTCTGGGATGAGGAAACAAAAGGACCGTGTGACATTAATGGGCTGCAGTAATTCTAAAGGAACCCACAAATTTCCACTGATGTTTGTGGGCAAGGCTGCCAACCCAAGGTGTTTTAAACATGTCAACATAAAAGGCATTGCCAATTGTTTACTACAACCAAAGGAATGCTTGGGTTGATTGTGAAATTTTTACTGATTGGTTTTATCACCATTTTATTCCAGGTGTCAAAAAGCATTTACAAGACAAAGGCCTTCCAATCAAAGCATTACTGTTGCTTGATAATGCTCCAGCTCACCCCGAAGCTGGAAGTCTGATGAGTGATGATCGCTGTATAAAATCTATGTTTCTACCACCCAATACAACAGCACTGATTCAGCCAATGGATCAAGGTGTACTTGAGGCTCTAAAGAGAAGGTACAGAAGACGTTTACTACAGAAGTTACCGTTGGAAGATAAAGATGGACAGACAATGGTTGAATATTCCAAATCCATCAACCTGAATGATGCGGTTTATATGGTGGCTAGTGCATGGGACAGTATTCATGCATCAACTTTCAAAAAATCATGGAATAAACTGTTGAGGTTTGGAGGAGAAGACAAAGATCAAAGGGCCACTGATACAGCAGCAACTTCACAAACTGTGTCTGGAGAAGTGGATACTACCACTGAGAATGATCGTGCTGCATGCCAACAGATGTTGCATTATCTAGTCAATGATCACTGTGAAAAACAGAAGTTATAAGATGTTATAATAATGTACTATAACTAAGTTATAGTTTCGTTATACACCAGTATATAACAATTAATGTTATACACTTGTTATATTTAATGTTATCAACAATGTAATAACAATTCACTATAACAGAGGATGTAACTTAGTTATAAGAAAGGATATAACAAGACATAGTGAGCCACAAAGATATAATATGACTGGGTTTGTGAAACAGGGTCTTCTAGATGCGTTAACTTTTCCAATTTTGTTGCATACATATCTAAAATTGGTTTGGTTGAACTTGGCATGCACTGACAGGGAAATTTGAGGCTACAGATACAGAATTGGGCTGACATGTGCATCATGTAAAGAATTGTTTTGCAAATTTGTTTAATTCTGTTATGGTTATATAGCTGTATTAACTCGGATTCATCAGTATTATGATTCAACACAACTCTATACAAATATTAGTCTTACAATAACTACAATATTATGTGTGGTAATATACATAAAATATTGTAATATTCCTATATACAAATCTAAGTGACATCCATCTAATCTAAAAGTACTTTTATAAAAGGTACATTAACACATATAGTTTCTTGAAGTTCAAACTGGTATGTTATAGTTTTTGCTATTGCACAATGGGTAAAAATTCTTGATACAGGAATATAACTGATAGGTCCTTCAATTTCAAATATGTTAGCACTGATAATGGTGGAATCATGTAGAGAATGTCTCTGTGGGTGGTCTTGGAACCATTTGACATGTGCTAGTACATTATCTTTCTTTACAAGTATTGACTGTTCCTTGACAACAATGGAATGCTGAATAAAAGCAGTTACAATCCCAACACTAACTTCTTGAGACACTCCCTGCTCATCAATGCTTAATGTCCCAAGCCAATGAGCAACAATAGCTGATGAACATTTTGATTGACTTTGAGTGGTTATATATTCTTCCCCATTAATCAACATTCTTTTGTTCTCAAAATAAAAATACCCAAATGTACAGATTTCACTTTGTGGATATAGTAAATTGTAAACATGACGGAGATTAGTGACATCATATTCAGTAAAATACTTTTCCTTACTTGGAGGCAAGAACTTGTAGCATGCTTTGGCAGTAGCATCAATTTGATGCACAGGGCAGTTATAATTCAGGCTATGGCTAATTTAAAAAGTTGTATCGTATGACATGAGTTCCACAGAGGAAAGGCTTAATTCAACAGACTTGCTGCAAACTAATCATTATTTACTTGGGTTTGAATCACTTCAAGAGATTGCAAAGACACTATTTTATTTAACCTTTGTTTTTCTGGACCATTCCAAGAGGTTTTAATGCTCTCTAATGCACCATTGTAACATTCAAATGAATAAGCCCAAAAGGCAGCCAAAGGACCATAGTCTATCAAGCTTTCTCGGAGATGGCAAGCCAAATGCATATTAGGAGTACAAGTCTCCTTTCCATACAGACTTTCAAATGCATTGCAAAACTGTAGTAGTATCTCATGGGCACTTTGTATATCATCATCATTAATAACAAGTTGACAAACCAATCTGCAAGCTTTAACAAAAAGACACCAGCATTGAAAATGAAGAGGAGGCAATATGCTATCAAGTGCAAAAACTGAATACAAAATAATCCAATTCTTCCACTCATCAGCTGTAATGGAACTAAATACATTTTGAGAACCAATTTTTCTGGGTATACGGCCTATTTTTAGGTGGTGGCATCATGTTATCAACCTTTTCTTGAATTTTTTTGGAAATCTTCAGCTTTTAAAAGGCCATGATCTTTCCAAATAGATGTTGTATGCTTTGCTATCCCCAAAAAATAAGTTATGCATGGGTTCTATAACATGGTAACGTATCACATTAAAGTAAGGTAACCTAAGTAATTCACTGTATCGTACACCATTTTCTTTTTCAATTTCTGTACAGCTTGAGGCTGTTAATGCATGTTTTGCTTCCATGCATTTACTATAATGTGTACTTAACTGCCTCAGCTCCCAGGTACTACAGTCTGTAAAACCTGAAAAATTGGGCTTACTACCAAAAGCATATGTTTTAAATTCATGCAAACATTTTGAGCATCCCTTTGTTGCATTAGTTCCCAAAAAACCACACACTTTTTGGGTTGCTGGTATATCGCACACTACACAACTGAGAATTGCATTGATCTTGGTTTTACCAAGAAAGCAATGAGGATTTGGAATTTCTACACCTTGATATAACTTGATTAGATCATTAATAAGTGGTTCCAAATATGTGTTGATTGTTTTTGATGGCTCCCTTGGACCAGGAATTAGACCAACCAGTACAATATTTGTAAGCTTAAATCTTTCGTACCTTGGTAAGTTTTGTATCACCAAGTAAATAACTCCAACAGAATACTGTGTTTCTTCATATGGATTAAACCAATCAACATTCATCATTAGATTCAAATTATGAACACTGTCCATTTCATTGAATTGCTTCCATACAGCACCGTCATAAATATCTGCATATGTTCCTGCTGCAACAGTATGTGTTTTCCAACGTTGGCACTTTTGTAAAAAAACTTTTTGGCTAATAAACTTTCAAGACCATGAATTACACTATGATAAAAGAAACGTTTCCTAGGAACTAATTTTTTTTAGCCCCTACAATGACACTCTTCATCAGAGTAGTATTACACTTTGATCGGTGAGAAGATTGAGGATGCCTTGGAAATTTGATGAACTCACATAATTTAGATTGTTCCTGACCATTTTCTACTATGATGTAGTCCGACAAATCATAAAGTCGATCACACTTTGGACACATAACATACTCTTTAATTGCTTGCTTCATATTAATCAATTTTCTAATAGTGCACATTGATTTAGGGATACTGTTTGAAAGAAAATTTAAGATGGTATTGCCTCCTATTAAACCCATAGCATATCTCAAAAGCAGTTTTACAAAAAGGAGTAGTGTTGTTGTAGCCCGTTCAGAAATGTGGTATGTTAATTGGGAAAAGTAAAGAAATAAAGATATCCCTAATAGTACCTTTTCACTTTCCACATGATCATCAATTTGGTTCATATCTACATTCGTTGCATCATTGTCATCATCAGTGTCATCCCATATCTCTTCATCCAAGTCTGACTGGAACTCAAAATCACTGCTTGAGCTGGTTATAATATCATCATCATCCATGACTTCATTGGAAATGTTACTGTCATAGTTGTCACCATCAGTATTAATAAGTGCAGTACCAGCAGGCAGGCTGCCTTCTGTTGGCGATTTAAAATCAAAGCTGGACTCACTAGCAACACTAACGGTTTCACTACCGGAACAGAGCACTGAACACTCCTCTGAGTCAGCTGATTCGGATTGTATTTCCATGAGACATCTTCCTGCTGACTTTCCAGGGCATATTGACCCTACCTTGTCATTTAAATGGCGATAATACGCAGACATAGCAAGATACTGGTGGCAGCATGGAAAAGGCTTCCTGTCATCTCGTCTTGCACTCATTTTGTTTCAAGTATAACTAAAGTGCGCCTTTATCTGAACATGCCTAGATGTATCACGTGATAAACTGAAAATAGCGCGATTATTTTTGTTGACGGATGGTTGTAGGTTATGATAGAGTACGAAGTATGACACATAGGTCAAGACGCAGTAGGATTTCTAGTACGCCATCAACAGAAGTTCCAGTGTGTCCTCTGGGAGTACGACCGGCTTCTTTTTATTCATCCTCATCCGAGTCCTCATCTGTAGGAATTTCAAGGTGTGTAAATGAATATGAACATGCTTATAGAAACAATTTTGGTTGTTAATAGGCCACAATCTGAAGGTGAAATTTTTTGGCAGCCAGGTCAAACTATTCCAATACCGCCCTCATGTGAGGTCTTCGAACATGGTAGTGGGGAGATGGCAGAGTTGGTTGCTAGCATTCATAGCAGCTTGGGGGGCAAGTTGGATGCAGTGATGAATCACTTGACTGGCATTGAAAGCCAGATGACATCTCTTCAAGCGCGCCAGCAGTCACTATAAGATGAAGTACGGCATGTCACCAGTAGTTCTTCTAGTCCTGGAAGCTCAGGTGATACTCCAAATAACAAACGAAAACGAGTCACTCCTGTGGACTTGCAAGTAATATTGTTGTAATGCCTATCTGTCATGTACTTGCATTATGTGTTTAGAGCCGAATTCATACTGTTTATAACTCACTGCAAGATGAAAGCCAGTTTAAACTGGATGAAAAGTGACCAGAATATATGTACGCAAGTTTTTTAGTTAATGTATGTACAATATACAGAATATCTAGTGAACACAACTCTGCTATCATTAAAAAGATTGAAGAAGCAATCGGTGAAACAATTTATTCTCCTGCACAGATACAAAGTTGGTGGCCAAATGCTATTGTATCATTCTTTACATGGTATATTTTGCAGAGGGCTCTAAAACGTATAAAAAGAGCATTGCAGCAAGAGAAAAGGAGACTTCACCAGTCAAAAGCAAAAGCTAGTTCGCTCTTTAAAACAGAGAGCAAGATAGCACCTTGTATTATCTATGATAATACCAAATATTGCAGGCTTATGAGAGGAGGTCTTCGGTTGTTCGTCCAGGAAAAGAAGCTGATTATTGGAAGGATGTGACACCAGATATGGTGTCTGATGAAGAAAAGGTTGATGATGTGTATGTGCATCATTTGCCATCATATCGCTCTGAAAAGTTCCATAATTATCTAATGAAACTAGATAAACGTGTGGCAGCCAAAGGAAGGAATGTTCATGCAAGATTTGAGAGACAAGAAGGGACTATAATTGAAAAGAACCCTCCACCCAATTGCAAGCCATGGATGATCAAGTCACAGGTTGTACAGATACATCCAGTTGAGGAATCAGTACAGCATGGTTATGATCAACTACCCATGGATGATGATGGTGATGTGTCTTCTGATGCAGATTTGTCAAGTGATGCTGACTAAACTTAAATTATGTTTACAATGAAAATGTCATGATTATGATTTTTTTTTGTTTGTTTTCATTAAATTAATATTAATCTGAAGTGTTAACAGTCTTATAACAGTTATAAAGTAGTAATAGTTATACTTCAGTTATACTAGAGTTCTTATAACAGTGATAGTCTTATGTTATAGGTACTGTCTTGTATTAGATCAATACTCTGTTGTAGTCAATTATATTCCTTGTTATATACAATCCTATAACTGTGGCATAACTTTGTTATAATTGTGCTATACAAATGTTATAAATGGCTCTATAACAAGTGTATTTGCAAAGTGGATATATCAGATAAAGAGATTTCTGAATGGTTGGGTCAAGATTCTGATGACCCAGGATATCAGTATCTTACTGATGCAGAAATAATTCATCAAGTTACCACCACTCCAGTGGAAGCTGATGATGATGATGATGACGTTTCTCATTCTCAAGAGGTGGCCACATGTGAAGAAGTGACCAAACTTATGGACAAGTGTTTAACCTGGTATGAATATCAAGATGAGTGCACTGCCCCATCACTAATGGTGTTGGAGAATGTTAGGGACCTAGCTGCACAAAAACGTTTTAGTAATGCTAAACAACTTACTCTTGACGCTTAGTTTAATTCAAGTTAACTCCAGAAACTTGCACTGTACTTATACCCTAAAACTTGATGTGTGTATAATTAAGCAACTTACTCCTGTACTTTCATTCAACATAACCCCAAAAACTTACATTATTGTATATTGTATACACTTATTTGGTGAATTAAACATAATGTTATTTGATGATTTGCACATCTGAACATTTCAGTAATCTGAACATTCTTTGGTCCCAGGGGGTCAGATTTGTGAGGGTCCACTATATATAGCATCAGCTACATATAACAAATTTGTGTGGCATAAATGGAGCTTTGCATAGGATACGATAAAAGTGTTGGAAGCTTAAGATTATGACCAGTACACTGAAAAAAGGGTAGAAAGACAGCGACCAGTACAGGAGACAACAATAAAGAACAAAGTGAATTCTAGTCATACCAAAATAACTGACACAAGAGGCTTTTTAGAATCTGATTGGTAACTAATGAATTCCTCAGTTGTATGTGTTTACCAAGATTTTGCATCGCGTGTCACCAGACCCTTGTGGTCTAGGGTAAGAGAGATTACACCCCCTGGGACAATGACAGCTCAAAGTGATTTTATAAGGTCATCAACATAGAATAAACACTTCTTAGGAGGAAGGGGGTTGGCAAAATTTTTTGCCCCAGTACGTATTGGGGAGTTTGACACTATAGCCAGTGTTGTCCCATATTAAATAATATGATCCTGGGGTGGGACCATGACATTGATAACTGCATACAGAGATAAAGGATCCATATTATCAATGGTGCCCAGAGCAATGCAACGTATAATTATAACTAACATAGGATAGTTATATATATATATGATTGTAAACTCACAAATTTGAGTATAAAAACAATGTCTTTAGATTATTAATTACTGTTTTTCATTGAATGTGTCAGTGTTGATTGAAGAATACTATCAAAATCATTTAGGGAAAATATCATTGATTGGTAGTTGATTCCATAGGGTACCTAATTGATCTTGGGTAAAAACTAAATTTGTATGCATCAACAGTAGCAGATGATTTGAGTAATTTATCCTGGTTTCCTCATGAAAATCTTGTAGAATGTACAATATAACTAGGGATAGGAAGCTCTACTAGGTGATTGACAATCTTGTAGAACATCAAAAGACGAAACCTTGTATGGTGGTACCTACACTATGTATTTTAACTTTAGTGAATTTAGGATATGTGATATACTACTTAATCTGCGGTAATCTGACACAATAAAATGAGCAGCACGCTTATGAACAGCTTCTAGTTTATTGATGTAGTATTGCGTGTGTAGGGACCAAACTGTCACAGCATAGTTTAAAATTGGTAGAACAAATATCTTGTAGGCATCTAACTTAACTCTTTGGTGATAGTGTTTCAGATTTCTTCATAAGAATGCTAAAGTGTTATTAGCTTTTTGGCAAACAGTGTCCACATGATGGTTGAATGTAAGCTTGCTATCAAAATTGATACCCAAGTATTTAACATTTATAACAGGATTCAGTTTTTTGCCATGGAGGGTGTATTCCGTAATGTAAGGGTTATGTTTTAATATCATGCATTTCTCTATATTGAATTTCATCCCCCAGGTCTCTTCCCATATTTCCAGTTTTCTCAAGTCGTAAGACAACCAGCTGGAGTAGCAAGGAAGACGCCAAGAGAACGTTTATTATCCATGGGCAGGATGGGTGAATTAAAGAAGCGCTTAAACACGCGGTTGCTATGGTTATAAGCGCCTGCTTCCCGTCGCATATCGAATCACTACGATCGTAATAGAGTAGTTAATAGTTTGTGCTGGTCACCACGCCAGTATGTAAGGATAATTGACTCCATTTCTGGGTGAAATCCTTCGTGATGAACGAGATTATCACTATCCAGATGGCTGATTTGCTGTATACATAGCGAAGAGAGACCTCAAGGGAGGCGTAAGCGCTTGAGGAGATATAAATTTTTCAGTACTTTCAGCGTTTCTTGCTGTGTGTAGCCCTATCATTGCATTTTGCCATGTTCGCTTATCATCCATTGTTAATTACAAGAAATCTGTATGCGCTTAACAATTAATATGCGCTTAATAGACACTTGCGCTTAACAACCCGACTGAACGATATAGATGTACATTACTATAAGGGGATTCAGTTGTTCCAGTTTGGATTTATAGAACGAGGTGTAGTCATTTAAAATATACTTAGTTGCTCTTCGCTGTATGCACTGCAAAAATCCGGCGAAGTATAAACTTTGTACCATATTTGGTAGCCACAGGGGGGCATACCTTTTTCAAGGGTAACGCTTACTCTATTTAGCCCCAAAAGAATAACCTTTATACCTCCCAATAGTGTAAACATTATACTAAATAATTTATATTTTTAATAATTATTGTAAATACAAAATAACACATGTGTACAAATGTCTCGACAGGTCCTTTAACAGCTTGCTGGACATAGAGAAACCCTTGGAAGTCCCCAGATCAACTGTCAATCTCCAGATCAACCATGGCAGCTGCAGCTCAGTTGTTTCTTCTCCAATGTTGTTTTACTGGATCCTATTGCATGTACAAATGACACGTAAAAATACATTGTACATGAACACAATACTTACTTGGTCTATATGCTGCACACACACACTATAGTAGCTCCACTGCACATGGATTAACGCCATCATCATCGTAGTATAGTAGTTCAACACATTCAGTCAACTTCACACATAGCCTATAATGTCATCTCACAATGGGTGCAACCTAAAGATAGACATATATAATGACCTGTGAATTAGAGTAGCTGTAAACTCACCACATTCAGTTCACTTTAACCAATGTTTTATACACATTATGATGAACAGCACATGTAAATCCTGTATAAAAACCACATAAAAAGTGATGAATAAAACAATCACCTACTTACTATTTCAATAGTTTATGTAAGCAGCTGTAGTGTAATTAGGTCCTTGTTGGCCTGTAAACATGACCACAACATAATGGTACCAGGTGACCACAATTACTTACCTTTTCAGATGCATGCCAAAGTACCCAGCTTGGTGGACTGCACTTAAAAGAAATGATATAATAGCAGCACACAAATATTACTTCACTTACTTCAACAACATGATGGCATCGACAAGGATGCCAATTTTGGCACCAAATTATCCAGGTTCACTAAAATCCAGCCTCATTTAGGTCGCTTCACCAACTATCCCTTCCGTACATGCATTATGAACACAGGCGAGTCTTCACCGTGACATCTCTACGACTGCAACAATCTTGCCGAGTCCATTTAGATGTACAGTCGAAGACCTTGCTCTATGGTAGGTAAAGATCATCGTTTTCGTACAAATGCTGTACTCTAGTGAAACAAGAGTCTACAATGTTCAATGGAGCGTAACTCACTGGCAGTGTAATTAAGAAACACTTCCTCCATTTCAACGGCAGAAAACCGGTGGGCTACCATGGCGACTAAAAATTACTAAAAATTTACGACAGTAAACGGAAACGTACTACATTTTTTTAAGTACAAAAAATGCACAATAATTAATGTAGAAAAATGTACAGTTAGAGTTCAGGGTAGCTACAGCGTTGCTTGCTGACTTGATGACTGACAATTTGATTCCAGTGTTGCTTGCTGACTTAATATATGCACCGCTCTGAAAAAAAAAAGACAATAAAATTAATGACAAGTTAGTTGAAGTGCAAACAACTGCAGTGTGTTACAAGAACCATTTCAAAAGGTAGTCACTATGATAAGGCCTACAGTATAGTGGTTTTGATTCAACCTATTGAAGTAACTACCCTTTTTATTATACAGCATATGTTACCCGGTCTGACAAAACCGAGCTTATTGCCGAAACAATAAGTTTTCACTACGGTTAAAACAAATTTTGGAACAAACTAAGCTTATTACATAAACATAAAGACATACCTTTCCTCCGTTGCCTTACAAAGTTTCAGCACTATCACAGCAAAAATATACATATTTGCAAATATAGTAAACTATATATCATTAAGGTATAAGCTAGCTCACATATGTTGCAATTGCATGTGAGATCAAATCTCATATTTACTTAAGCTCATACATGTAGCACATAGCTGTTTACATTTTTATCACATTTACTGCATATGTAAACAACAGCGCATTTAATGTTCACTTATATTTCATTAAGCTCAAATATAGATTAAATTTTAATGAAACATGAAACAAACATATTGCAAACTTGTGTTGCATATAAAAGATATTAAATGTACAACAGTTAGACTTGTTTCATAGAAAAAAATTTTTCCTCATAGGATTGACTGCTATTACAACTTCACCATTCATTGACAAAGTGCAAGTTACACAGACTTCAATTATTCTCTCAAGTGGAATGAAAGAAGCTGGGCCTATTGGTGTGAACATATCAGACCAAATCTCTACTGGCTTCATAAAAGAATGTCTACAACTGTGCTCTTGACATCATCTTACAAGTGCCATTTTCATCTCCACATGATTATCAACATCATTTCCTACTTGCAATCTCTGGCTATAAAGTATTCTACACGGCCAGCTGACACTACTGTTGAGTCATCAGTAATCTGTCCATTTTCTCCAGCCCAGTTTGCTAGAATACAACATGATATCTTCGCTGGATATTCTGAGCTTTTAAGGTACTGAGACCACCATCTTGCAGTCCTATACTTACAACAAAGTTGCAGTATTTCTAAAATATTAACATTGGGAACAATAGCACTGTAGCACACTCTTAGGTAAGGCACTGCAGCATCATCCAATCTATACAGGACAAACAGGGAAAGGAGTGCAACATTCCCATTTCCTTGTAAGGAAGAAAGATTTGTGAAACTGCCGGCTAAAAATGTAGTTTCTCCAAATAAAGTATCTGCAGCTGATCCACCACTAGTAGGTCCTGTTAACTTTTCAAAAATTGGAAAATGTTCTGATCCTATAGTACTTGAGTTGGCTAATGACCGGATTTGCACACTTTCTATAAATCTTCTCATCAATTGGATTTCGATTGAAAGCTGATTTGTGTGATATTTTCCGAGAATACCATTATACCTTTCAAAGCTTAAAAGCCAAAAACCATAACATGGCCCATAATCTTTAAAGATTTCTTGAAGATGTAAATGTAGATGTGTATTAATTGATAAGAAGGATGGACCATAAAGAGATTCTACTTCAACAAAAACTGACTTCATCATCTCATCAGATCTATTTATATCAGATAGAGTTAGTATGGATGAACAATAAATATTACAAGCTGATACATACTGCTCCCAGCAATTAAAGTCATCTGGTGGAAGATAATTGTGTAAAGCAATTGGAGAAAAAAGAAGAGTCCAATTTTCCCCTCGTCAACAGTTAATTTTGCAAAATTAGATGAAATTTTGCGTGGAATTCGACCAATACCACTGGGAACACAGCAGCTATGTACAATATCTTGAATTTCTTCAAGTGCTGTTTTATTCAATAGTTTGACCCATTGTTTTGTAAACAAATGCTTAGGGGTTCCAAGTAAAATATTGT
Organism: Dysidea avara; assembly: GCF_963678975.1. Classification (NCBI taxonomy): domain Eukaryota; kingdom Metazoa; phylum Porifera; class Demospongiae; order Dictyoceratida; family Dysideidae; genus Dysidea; species Dysidea avara. The sequence continues at coordinate 26,892,632 of NC_089273.1, forward strand.
GCACAGGGTCTATGATAGCTTGTCTTACACAATCATAATATGGTATGTGCATCAATTCTGTGAATCTGCTTCCGGTTTCAGTTTCAGTCTCAGTATGTTCAGTAGGGGTGACTGTAGAACGTGCTTGTAGTGCAGCTGATTTGTGTTGATCATGTGTTCTCAAACTTCCTACATCTACTCCAGAAAAGTCCACACGTTTAAGAGATTCATTGTATGGAAAGCACTTATTGCACTTCCAGCAAGCATGCTTAGAAGAATGGCCTAAGAATCCTCCAACCTTTGCAGTAGCTGGTATGTCACATACGGTTGCTAACAGAGCTGCATGTATACATACTGTTCTACCTTTGTGCAGCATGCTAAACCCAGCAGACCATAATGAATTTAGTTCCTTCACAAGTGGTCTCAAATAAGAATTCATTTCACTTAAGCTAGGTTCTTTTGGTCCAGGTATAACTCCCGCTATCAATACATTCTCTGGTTTGAATCTTATAGCACGTGGAAGGTTTAAGATGACCAGGTAGAGTACACCAACACTATAAGTACTAAGATCGTAAGGCTGAAACCAATCACAGTTTAGTATTAAACCAAGGTTGTATGGCTCAGAAAGAAAAGGTTTACCTTTGAAATTCATGAATTGCTTCCAAATTTTGCCATCGTAAATGTCAGCTAGACAGTTTTCTGGGATCACACGATTTATCCAATGTTCACATTTATCTGAAAGATCCTGCTGGCTTAGAACACATGCTATGCTTTTAGAAAGTCGATAATAGCAATATGATTTGTATGGGTAGTATATTTTATCTGTTTTTGTGACAACCTCTTTCAAAAGACAATGCCCACAAGGTTTTCTATATGAAGCAATAGGATGCTGTCAAAATGCAATGTAATTACATGTTTTAGGAGTTGTCGACCACTACTATCAGTTTGTAAGCATTCTTCAAATGTATTCAGTGAACAACAACTGGGACAGATCACATACTTTTCAAATGAGTCTTTGGAAAGGTTAAGCTTCCTTTTAGCATATGAAGTGAAGTTGGAAAAACAGCAAGCAAAGCAGCAATATTTGGAGAAGCAGAAGACAGCAATGAAAAGATATGATGTAGAAATTTTATCAAATAGTTTAGTGCTGTAGCAGATATTCCATAGAAAGTTGCCCACAGGAACAAGAATGTTGAAAATATTGTACCGATGCTAGTAGTGAACTCAGGCATATCTAAGTCTGAGCAAACATCTTGATTAAAATCCCTGAGAATTTCTTCACTATTCACATCCCAGTGCTCTTTAGTTACATCACATCATAATTAAACTCTGGGTCTGACTCGTCTTGCTCAGTATTGCTTAAACAGTCATCGTCACCTTCCTGGTCCAAGCTATTCTTTGGAGGATTATAGTCTAAAAATGTTAGAACAATATGTAAACCATTATTACTATATTTGGGGGAGTTATATTGTGGAATTTTTATAATGTATTCATGATCTTACTTATATGGTGTAATTACTTTTCAAATACTTTTATCTCTTAGAAACCAACTCATAAGGTTTCCTCTTGTACAATGTAAATGTGGCAACTAGCTTTATCATGCTTTGCTTCCATCTGAACCAGGATAGCAAAAAATATTGAAAGCTGGGATATGTATATGGTTACATGCATGCAGTATACGTAGCTATAGATCTTGATTGCAGTTCCACAGTTTTACAAGACTGTAGGTGTTCTATTTACATACCATGGTCACAAGGCCTGGTATTGGTATATCGCCAAGTCTTATGCCAACACAAGATTTTGACACCCTAAACAAACTGTCTAGCATGCACGTGAGATTAACTAATAGTGGTAGCTATAGTGTAGCGGGTAGCTAACTCATTGTACACAAGAACATAGAAAACACACCTGCACAGTGTAAAGCATCGGATATAATTCTGTCGTCCTTTATATCCAATGAAGGATCTTCTATTGCCCAGGTTTTCTCTTCAGCAGTGCGCTGCACCCATTGCCTATTCTTCCCGTCATAAAACTGTTCCTTGTGTTTTTTGTACACAGGGTATGTTAAATTTTGGCAACAATGCTGGCAATATCTAACTCGTTTCTTAAGAGGTTCCATTCAGTAGTTCTCACACACATGTAGTTGCAAGTCACGTGAATCCGCATAGTATATTCTTTGTACTCGAAGAATATACTATCTATGAATATAGCTATATTTTGGCGGGATGGCAAGAAGAGTTTCGAGAAGAACGCCGATTTGCTCTTTTGCAACATCTACCAGAGCGCGTAGCGCTGACCACAGCCGACTCAGGGAAGGTAGCACAAGTCAATGGGACTTACTTCATGATATTTTGGGACCAGATACTTCCAGATCAGTTGTTTCGTCCGGTCGACCTCCAAGCATACCCAGCTCACAGGGTACCGTGACGTCTCCTGGGGACAGAACTTTGACAGGGACACTTGTAAACGCGAGTGACAATACCTTGAGCAACCCAGGGAGTGAAACGAGGAGTGAAAGCCGGATATCCGGCGTGGGAAGTATTGGAACAAGGTATTTAACTAATGCGTACGTTTTAGGTTCATGTTTTATCATTTCAGTGATGTGTCTCGTTAGATCAAGCGTCTACAAGAGCAACAGAGAAAATTGGCTGCTTCCTCTTCTCGCAATGAGGATATGCTCAAAACACTAACATCTACTGAACGTCACACTTCTCCACGAGATGCTGTATCACGAGAACTCAGTGTAAGCTCTATCTAGCTACATGTGCCCTTTGGAAATATTGGCTCTGGTATTACAGGCTCTAGTGAGAGATTCATACTACAAATTGACAGATGAACAAGATGTGGAATGGAACTATTTAGCAAAGTATATTAAAGTTATTGGCTAATAATGCTGTGTTCAGTGAAATTGCTTGACAGGTTTGATGATGCATCTAACAAGGATTTTAATGCCTTGCTGATACGGAGTGTTCTTGCAGTGATTGGCACTCTGGAAGAAAACATTCTATCAGATTTTGCCACTATTAAAAGTAGGTGCCATGTACATGGTCCATTTCTGTGACTTCATCTTTGTGTACCGATATAGAAGCTGCTAGAACTTACTGTAAAACCCGAAAAGGTGCTTATCAATGGAAACAAGCTGGAAAGGATAATGCAACAGCTACATCGGCACGTCGTAGACAAAGGAAACACAATGTATGTCAATTTAATTTAATGCAATACTGAGGTAACCTGTATTTACAGAAAGTTCATGGTCGCCTAAGAGCATTAAACTTGTCGAACACTTTAACTACTGAAGAGAAGGATAAAATACGGCCCCTGTTAAAAGCAGAGTACATGTCTTCTGATGAGTCTGATGCTGAAATGGAGAGACGAGAGGATGAAGTTGATAGCAGTGATGATGATTCAGTGAACAACAACCACCAGGAAGAACGGCAGCGAAGAAAGAAACTTATTCGTCATAGATTGACATGGAGATCCCGTGAGCTGCAGCTTACTTTTGAGAGCCTGGATAGAAAGTTGGCTAGGCGACGTACTGATAAAGCTAAAGCGATGTGTCTTGATGTCACCTTTGGGTGTGATTCAAAGAGTCACTAGCAAAGCAAACCAGGTTAATGGATTTTTGCGTCGTAATCTTCACCAATGCCCTGTTTCTGTTAAGAACAATTGTTACAAGATGATGGTCCGCCCCATTGTTGAATATGCATCCTCTGTCTGGGCCCCCCACACCCACACCAATATAAACCAACTTGAATCCATCCAAAGGAGAGCAGCCAGATTTTGCTACAATAATTTTTCTAGATTTAGTAGTGTAACAAGAATGATGTCATCATTAAATTTACCTACCCTCGAAGAAAGAAGAAACAAGTCTAAGATAACTACAATGTATAAGATAATTAATGGAAATCTAAGTATACCTACAAATGATCTAATACCTAATCATCGTCCATCAAGGGAAGGATATTATAAACAGCTTGTCACTATGATTGACTCCTATAAATTTTCCTTTTTCCCTTCTACAATCAGACTCTGGAACACACTCCCCCCTTTGTAATTCACTCCCCTACCTTAGATGAGTTTTGTACCAACCTGAACATGCATTATGATCACACCTGTGCACAACAATCTTTTTGATTTCTGCACAGTAACAAATATAATAATAATAATAATAATAATCGGCTTCACATCTAATTGATCGAAAGATCTTGGCATCATCAGCAAATAGTAAGATTGGGCTGTCCACAGATAACGGAATATCATTAACATATAACAGAAAGAGCAAGGGGCCAAGGACTGAACCTTGGGGAACCCCGCTAGAGACTGTGGACCAACCAGAGTGATCACCATTAAGCACAACTCGTTGCCTTCTACCAGAAAGAAAATTCTGTACCCATCTTAGTAGAGACCCGCTGTCACAGTGATATATGTTTCCCCGGGTAACGTGTTTCCCGCACACATATCCCTAGGGATCCGTGTTTCCCCGCACACATATCACTAACTCGCTAGCGACCTACAAGTCACAGTGATATGTGTTTCCCCGGGTAATATGTTTCCCCTTTATAAAGTCATGTGCAACGTACGTAGTGTTATAGCATATAGGCGCGCATGCATTTTTAATAATCATAGCTAGCCATACCTATACAACTAATACTATAATTATACATGTTGATGGAGGAAATCAAGCCATTCACTGGCATTTAACTATAACTAAACTGTGCTGTGATTTAAATACGTAGCTATAGCATCAGTTTAATAAAACAGTAGCTACAAGTACATGTATACAATAAAATACTATCTCTAGCTATATAGAGTAAATCATGTGATTGCAGCTATGTATAACTAATCAATGTAGCTACAGCTTTGGCATGCAGTCAATCATTATCTACCCCCTTGCCAGTTCTATCTGGGGTTCCCCAAGGGAGTATTTTGGGTCCCCTACTCTTCATTATTTACATGAATGATTTACCATCTTGTGTTACCATCAGTAAAACTTTACTATTCATTGACGACACCAAGATTTATAATACTGTTTGTAGTCCTGGAGATATTTCACTGTTTCAAAATGATTTAGACTCAGCAACTTTGTGGAGTACGAGATATAATATGTCCTTTAATCCAATAAAGAGTGTCCACTTATATTAATGCAAACAGATTTTAACAAATAGTTCACATAAAAATCTCGGAATTATAATATCATCAGACCTATCTTGGGATCAATACTACAAAAACATAATCCCTAAGACCTACAGAATGCTAGGACTGCTCCATCGCAGCTTTAGCAAGCATCAAACAGTGACAACCAAGAGAACTTTGTATATTTCCTTAGTGAGATCGCAAGTTATATATACGGTTCAGTGATTTGGAAACCTAACCATATCAAGCAGGGGCGGATCCAGTTGGAGGGGGCTTTGGGGGCTGAAGCCCCCCTTCATATTTAGGCTTTACTTGATCAATATGCTGAGAATTATAATGAAATTTTGTCTTAGCATAATTATATGATCACTAATAATACAAATACTCATAAAACCACCTTATAAACATCTTTCCAAGGTATTATCAGTGGATTTATGCTAAAGTTTATGCAACAAGGACCTGGATCAGCATTGGAGGTGTACTGGATCGAGATTCTCTAATAGATGCAGTCAGCTAACTACTCTAATAGAACATTCACTGGAAACAAGTAGTTGGTTCTGTTATTCCAAATCTGCGTACACCTATACATACAATGAAGTGTATTGGTCTGTTTAAAGGGCTTCATTCATCCACTTGTGTAGTTAATATGTATGACAATACTTAATTCAGGTACACAATTTCCATTGAAAATGCTCTCAGATTCAATCTTGTATTGTTCAAATTTTTCCACTTTCAACATTATTATTCTAACATGCACCTATTCAGTGTTGTGCAACTGTGAGAGGGTGCATCATGTACTTGGTTGTCTGTACCTACCCAAACTTTTCCATTAGCAAAATGCTTCAGACAGCCATACCTAAAATCTAAAGGCAGTATATATAATCTACAGGCAGAAAATATTATGAATTTTATGTGGAATGTCTCCAAATTGCAGTATTTTTTTTCAAAATTTCCTGGGGGGGGGGGGGGCATGCTCCCAGGCCCCTCTAGTTCCAGCATGCTTCTCTACCCAAGAGATTAGTACCTTGAGTTATAGCCCAGGGGCGGATCCAGAGTTTGGAAAGAGGGGGGGCACCTTTCTGAAAAACAGTTGAAGACCAAAAAAACTTGCTGAAAACCAGTTGAAGACCAAAAAAAAAAAAAAAAAGGTCACGACAATAATAGCTAGTTATCCTTACCAACTATATCACGTCTGTTATGTAAGATAAAATCCTATTTATAGCTTCATAGGTAAGCTACACTGCCTCATGAACATTGTGACTGCTTTATTAGAGTAATTTACTGCTCTATTAGAGTATCTCGATCTTGTATGCAATTTCTTGAAGGGGGGGGAGGGGGGGCATTTGCCCCAAATACCCCATCCTGGATCCGCCACTGTAGCCCCCCCCTTTATAAATCCTAGATCCGCCCCTGTCAAGGACATCACACTTATTGAGCAGGTCCAGAGAAGAGCAACAAAGTTTATTTTAAATGACTATAGTTCTGATTATTAGTATAGCTAGCTAGTATAATTATTGTATTAGCTTATATAGTAGCTATATAGCTAGTTAGTTGACTATAGCTATATACATGCAATATGCATGTGTGTCTATTAGCTAGATATACCAATATGTCTACTGAATGGTTGGATCGCGTGCTGTTTGCAACTAGCCATAGGACCTTGGAGTCACTGCACGATGGCTATTTCTTAGTGGAAAACACGGATCCCTATGGTGATATATGTGCGACGATATGTGTGTGCGGTGAAATATTTAAAAAATCGCTACGGGAAACACATATCACTAACAACTTTTGGTGGGAAACACGGATCCCTAGTGATATGTGTGCGGGGAAACACGGACCCCTAGGGATATGTGTGCGGGAAACACGTTACCCGGGGAAGCATATATCACTGTGACATATGCCTTCAATTTCGTCAGTAGTCGATTATGAGGGACAGAATCAAACGCCTTTCGGAAATCTAAATATATAACGTCAACAGGATAGCCATCATTAAGTGATTGGGTCCAGTAGTCCATTGCTGTAAGAAGCTGTGTTGTGCACGACCTGCCAGCAATGAAACCATGTTGGCTTGGAGAAAATAAACTGTTAGTGAGCATGTGGTGTGTGATATGATCTTTAATGATTGACTCCAATATTCGGACTATAGGTGACGTTAAACTTATTGGACGGTAGTTATCAGCAGCAGAACGATTTCCTTTCTTGTGAATTGGTGTGACATGGGCGTGTTTCCAACTACTAGGGAGACAACTACTACTAAGTGACTTTTTAAACAGTATACACAATGGAACACTAAGTTGTAAAGCAGTTTCCTTTAATGAGAGTAGAGGCCAACCGTCAGGTCCTGATGATTTGTTTACATTGATTTTCTCTAACCTGTCAAGTACAATGGATGGTGTTATATCGACATCATTAAGTGTTGGTACTGTGTGATCAAGATGAAATGAAGGTACTGAGGATATATCCTCTCTAGTATATATGTTCTATACCATATGCGTATTTTGTACCGTACGCGTATGGTATGTACCATACGCGTATGGTACATACCATACGCGTACGGTACGATTTTCCGTACCATACGCGTACGGTATAGACATACGCGTATGGTACGTACCATATGCGTATTATGCCTTTTCTCAGCCTTGTCATCACCTAGCTACGATGGGCTGTCTTTACAAGCATTTCTAGCTGAGCAAACTTAGAACACAACACAATAATCTGCTTACTACTGAGCTGTAACTATAAATTTATTCATCAGCACACATGCACATGCATTTTATCCTTGCCATGCATGCCCATGCATTTCCCACTATAGTCCTATACTAATGTACCTAAATCTTATGTACATGATCTCACTTTGTCTGCAGAACTTTACATAAATGGCACTGTGCATGTATGCTACTTTATACAGTAGCTATCAGAAGCATGCAGATAACTGATAATTTACAACAGGAGAATAAGCTAGGAGAGCAATTACAACATGCATGGTAACTAGTAAGTTCTAACTGAATTATACATAATTATACTGCTTGTGCAAAGCTAATAACTGGAAAAATGAACTTCGTAAGTGTCATCAGTTGTGCAACATGGCTCCTCACTGTATTTGCATTTTTATATACTATGTACACTCTTCTTCTTTTGAAGGTCCAATTTCGTATTTTTCTTGTTTATACATACTGTAAATAGTATATTTATCACACTGGACCTACAGCAAAAATTAATGTGGATGTTGTTAACTTTAAAGAGCACATTCAGATAAGAGTAGCTAAACACATTGTCTTCCCATCCACAAACATGACAGTAATATAAGTAGCGAGTAGCTATGCAACACACTTAACAATAATAAAACAATGCTACTTAATATACATTCATTACTGAACTATACATTAGAACTCATATAGTTCGATTCCTGGGGTTGGAGGGATTTTTTTCCTTACTTTGGCCCCTTTTCTGTTACACCTTTTCAGCTATAAGCCACTAAGTCTAAGTCCTTGAAATTAGGTTAGGTAATCCTAAGGCTGCAGCACATGTTGCTGCAGACCTTCAGTGCTGGTCACTGTAAAGCATTAATACAATAATACAATACAATACAATATAAACTCACCATAAAATCTCTGCCATGTTATGTTTTCCTACTTCATCTCAGCAGGCAATGCACATGCCTCATTCAATAGCAAAGATTCAGCGAACTACAGTTTAAAAAAAATTATTGCACAATTAATTACTATGCACATCAGTCTTAGAGTATAGCATGTCTAATATTGCTATAAGCTACAGCCATGCTGATTTACATTAATTTGCAAACAAAAAACATTACTTTCTCTACAGTTATATCTCTTTGCTACCTCCCTCAATGTTATTGTATCAGCATTCTCCAGGTCTTCCTCTGTTTGAGTAATCATTATACATTGTACTTCTGGAGCTCATCTGATTAAAATTGTCTGTTCAACACACCTTTAGTGCCACCAGGCATAAATATCCATTTTTAAGTGGAAGCTAGTGTACTAACAAATTAAAGGTAAACAATAGATTATATGTAGCAACAATAGAATAAAATATTTAATGAAATAATATATATATGCCTGAAAAAATTGGCTCCATTTGCCAATGGATGCAAATTATTTAATATGGTTGCTATGTTGTAACCAATCAGAATGCAGTATATGGATAATTATATCAAAATCTTATGTTTATATTTAGCTACAATGCTACCTCTACTGGCTTAGCGTTTATATCTCATATATGCATTCCAGTTATATTCATTGAAAAATCGTGAATATCAATATGCTGGCACAATTCTACAGCCTAAAAGAAATCAATGTCTTTTGTCCTAAATAATGCTTTAGAAGATCAAACTTCAAATTTCAGTTTCTGAGTAAGACAAGGAGCATACTGCTCTTGTTTTATGTTGAAGGGATAATTGGGCACCTTTAAACCCAAACACATTTTTACAAAGTTCATATATACAAGTATAGAGAAACCCCTAGTAGAGTTTTGGGTAATATCGCTCTATATAGCTTTTAATTATTGTACTAATCTTTGACTATCTTCAGGAGTATTTGTAAACACATAAATATTATGTGTGGGTATTGTTCTAATTGTAGGGAAGTGTAGGCAGACCATTTATAGGCAAAACAGACTATTGTATATAATATTATTAATCAATAACTGAACGTACAAAATAACAACTAAATCTTACAACTACAGTACACAATATTAATGTTACAGGTATGCATAAATTACATTATATTACATCATGTCACATCATTACATTACATCATTAACTCTATTATAGATATGAAGGAGCAGTAGCATTTGTAATAATGGCCTAGTTTTTGAATTTTCATTGTATCAACAATGGATCATGAATCCAATAAGAAGCAATATATGTGTAGCAATTGCAGCCACAATGTACTGTGTGGAAGAAGAAACAAAAATTAAAATTTACCATATGTTGTCAGTGTGTGCAGTTGCTATGCAACAGCTAGATAATTTGTGACTGGATTTGCAAAAAGGTACCTTTTTCACAGACAAAATTTGACCCATGCATATTTTGAAATTCGGGGTTTCATTAGTTTTTGAACATATACCTTATAATTGCCTGCATGCAACTATCTATGAGTGCATGCACAGTAGCTACTATAGTATCTATCTGCATTTTGATACTAAGAGCAAGTTTATCAGTGTAAGGAGTCAAGTGTTACATCATTTTGTTTGCTGGTATGTAAAATGTGTGGGAAAGGTACCTTTTCACAAATCTGGTCATTTTAACTCAACTATTCTAAAGAACGCATACAGTATACCAGCTTGTGTACTTTCAAATCAATTACACTGTGGATAAATCAAGTCATTTATTATAAAAATGCAAGATGGAAATCCATGACAAATAAGGAGGATGAGGCAATAAATCAATATGTACAAAAGTCAGAAGACATCAAGAAAATAATCCACAGGTGCTTACATAAACCATCATAATTATATGGGTGATGGCTCTATTGCATGTATTTTGTGGAACTGTCAGATACTTTGATGAAATGAAATGTTAAACAGACAACGAGATACATTGTTATAGATTATACACCAACAACTATGTATAAATCAAGACATATTATATTTAATCCCCTTCCTTTGATTTATACTTTTCAGACTTATACTATATGTTGCTAGGTGTTATGTTTTTTGTAAAGCTTCCAACCCAGCTGATTGACCTTTATTAGTTTTGACAATGTAGAACTCTATCAGATCCTACCAGATCAGCAGGACTTAACACAATTCAAGACTGGATCTGCCAACAGTGTGATGAATTCATGATTGTTTTTATCATATATTGTCCTAAATCAAGATGTCAGTTTCATCACTTATATATATATATATATATATAGTCATGCGAGATATCATGTTATTCTTTTATTTTAAGGAATGCTTTATTTTAAATAGGTTTGCATCATGCAGTAAAGTAAATCATATCTTAATCACAGTAAAGCTAAATTGATCTTAGCTCTAGAGAATAGAATAGCTATAATCAGATCAACTTACCCTGCCGTTCACTAGAATTGACACATATAAATCCAGCTTCTTTCCTTCCACTGCTATATGGAACAACTTGCAACCAGAGACTTTTGAAGCTTCATCTATCACCGTGTTTAACAACCTTAATTCTTATAAATGAACTATAAAATCGTAATTAGTTAGCTGTAGCTATATATTTTGATTTGTATATATTGCATTTATACTCGCTGTGCGAGGTCTTGCAATTATATAATAATAATAAAATGTATGATTGCTCTATTGAGTATCTCGATCTTCACTGAACAGAAAGACTAGCTCCTCCCCCCTCCCTCTTCCCCGAACAGAAATGAAAGCAGAGTGTCATCAGGCGTAGTCAATAGGTACGGCAGTGCAAAAACCTTCTGCTTAATATTATACGCATACCAGGTTAGCTATACTCAGATGGTACGATTTTCCGTACCATACGCGTATGGTTGTACCGTACGCGTATACGCATATGGTATGTACCATACGCGTATGGTACAAAATACGCATATGGTATAGAACATATACACTGGCAAAATGATTGTTGAAAACATTAGCCATCTCAGTGTTGGAGTGTGTCATGGAGCCATCAGCATGTTGTAGACAACTGATACTAGACTTTGATTTTAATCTGGAGTTTACATATTTCCAAAATACTTTCTGGTTAGTTTTAATATTGGAGGCGATTTTCTCTTCATAAGACTTGCGAAGAGACCTTGTCAAACTACGCAGCTCATTTCTGGCTTTGCTATATAGTGAATAGTCTGTCTTTGTGCCAGATAGCTTATACTGTTTCCAAAGCTTACATTTTTTCTTCTTCATACGAAATGCTTCACGTGTCATATAAATGTTTTTCTTCTTCATTTTAAGTGCATGGCAGGGTATACATTCCTTAAGAATTGACTCATAATGAGAGGCAAATACATCCCATGCTTGATGAATGTCTAAAGAACTTAATGTATCATCCCAGTCAATAGCCTCCAGCAAAGTCCGCATCGAATTATTAGTATACTAGTAAAATCCCATTATCCGTGTTTACGGATAACATCCTGTCTCTAATGGCTACTCATAAGGTTTACACAGTAATAATGATGGCAATAATAATAATAATAATACTAATACTAAGCTTGGCAGATGGAGTCAAAATAGAGTGGACTATCTGTCTATAGTGACTACCTGTCTATACAGTCTATAGTGACTAACCTGTCTATACATTCTATAATGACTAACCTGTCTATATAGTCTATGGTGACTAACCTCTGTATATAGTCTATAGTGACTACCCAGTCTATATAATGAGTTTGGCAGATGGAGTCGATTATCATTTGCACGAACGAAATGGAGATCACTAAGTTTGGCAGACGGAGCGCTATTGATGAGACATCTTATTGACAGTTGTGACAGATATATTCCTTTTTGTTTAATTGTCATATTTACTGTTGTTTCATTGTGTATGCTTTAATGTGTTTGATTTCAATAATAATAATAATAATTGATCTTTCGTCTGATGGCATCTCGGTCGAAACTGTCTGCATCAATACGGACTCGAAAACGTACTTGACGATTACAATTGATCGGGCTTGTGCAAAGTACTTTTATACCTTTTTCTTGGCGTAGAAAACCACCCCTATTATCGTACTCCGTTCTAATTCTTACAATGGATGGTTTTGAAGTAGCGTGATGCATCCCAAAACCCAGCAAAGAAGGTATAATACGGGAGACCTTCAAGATTCTCTTCTTGATGTTGACGGAAATTTTTTGTCTTGTATTTTTAATATAAAATAATAATAATGAATAATAAAAAAGATCTTCATGCTCAAACAGTCCCATAGTTTAAGTGTGATCCCATAGTTTCATAAGTGGATACTTCGTCTGGTTGTTTAACATCTTTCCAAGAGGGTTTCGCTCCGCACTCGCTGACACTACACTGGACGCCATGATCTCAATAATTAAGTGCGGTCTTGTGACATGAGCTACAAATAAATGTGTCGTTAACACCATCTTCAAAGCCTTTTGATCTTGTATGGCGTCTTAACCAACAACCCAGGAATTAGCTTAACGCGTACGTACTATATATAGCTTATTGCCTTTCGTTGAATGGGAGCAAAGCTCAGCAGAGGATCCTTGCATGACATAGCTTATGCTATCTTGCGTACCACTAGAATGTGTATCCGCGGTTCCTGCACCAAGTAGAGGTCCATTGGACTTAATGATTGTACTGCAATTACTTTGGACTAAATTATCGATCTGTTTGTTTTGTTATTTATGTGTGTGCGTGCTTATTACATATTAATCATAATATAATAATATTAATAAATAACATAGCAACACTATTACTTACAAACACTGTGTCATGAGTTTTCGGATACTTTATCTGAGGAATCGCTATTGACATCAAATTTTGGTAGCGGTTCCGTATTTGTTTTTTTGCTTGCTTGTTTTGAAGCATTGTAAAGCTGATCATCATCGCTAATATGATGGACGTCTATTGTTGTCGAAGCACTATGGCTGTGTTTTAAATGATCGGTGGTTTTTTTATTTAAAATATCTGCATTAATGTGATCTAATCTTATTGGTGATTCATCTTTACCTATCGGTGATTCATCATTGTTCGCTACATCATTCCCAGTATTATTGCAATAATTCTTAGTTTGACTAAGATTCGGAAAGCCCTTGCTATTTTTACATGATAAATCTTTGCATTCTTCATCCTTTTTTACTACTTTTTCTGTAATATTCACTTGAAAAGTGCATTTCTTAACTCTTGACATAGAGCCTAAAAGCATGCAATCAACACCTTCCTTGAAGTAATTTGGAAGATTAAAATGATGCCAATTTCCATCACCAATCCACATATCATTGCTATAGTTCCAAACCTTTGTCGTATTGCTTACTTCACCGTCGAAAGAAATGATACACCAGGTGTTATTTTGAAGCGAAAAATATTTTAAAAATGGATCATTAAAGTAAATTACGACTGCATGACATCCAGTAGCTTTGTATCCTATTAGACCATTAATTCCATAAGACCCTGAAACTCTTATCTTTACAGTTTCACTGGGATTTATAGTCTTAGGTAATATACCATCTGGTGATCCTTTGCTACAAAACACTCCGCACGATTTGAAAGTGACACACGTTTCATTTGATATTCGTAATTCTATTGAGCGTTTTCTGCTTGAAATTTCTTCGCAAGGTGGTTTTAATATTTTATCACCTGCACAATTTCCCGTTGCTTCACCTAATCTCTCTGCAACTTTTATGCCTGTGCTGTATGCTATAGGCTTAATCTTAGCCATGATAAGAACACAGAAAGATCAGATAGATTAGCAAACTAAATTTTACGTTTTATATGACTTCATACAGTATTTATACTAAACGCGTGTTCTGCTTAGCTTTACGCGCCTTATTTCGTAATTAATTCACTATTAATTTTCTAAATCATCGTACAAATGACAGTTAAAGTTATTATGTTTATAAATCATTGCCTTTGTCCTTTCTTAACGTAATAGCTATACACATTAGGCTGCCATAATGGTATGGGAGGCTTTATGCTTTTTCTTAAGTTGCTTGAGAGAAAGTGAAAATCTAATCGTTGATGACAGTTTTTAAAATCGCTCTTTTTCCCCTACTAAGGGAGTATTATACCGTGCTCATTTTGGATTCTTTACTAACGGTACATGCCTATATTGTCAGTACTATTGTTTTTGTGCATGATTATACCTAGACACCGAGCGTTAGCAATATTGGAGTGAATAATGGCTGCCAAGCCAAATACAACGTCTCTCCCAAACAAGGACGGTAAAAAAACATAAATGCGAAAATTGTGTCATTTGCTGTAAGCCAGCTACCCATAATGTGATGGAGTGCGTTTGATGTGAGGCTCGACTTCACACGAGCTCGTAAAGTTAAGCAAGGAACAATATATTTTGATTGGCAATGCCTCCAATAATATTGTATTTTCTATACCCTTTGTCTTCCAGCACTCCCTGCAGCTTTTAATTGATACGAAGGTTTTTCACTTGTGGGTGCACGGATTTAAACTATCGAGAAATCTGTTAGTGAGTTACAGAATTCTGTCCTACAGGGCCTGAAACTTGAGTTGACAACTCTCCAGACAATCACTCAAACCTTGCTGCAAAGATCGAGGGACTCTGTACCCAGAACACTACTCTAAAGGACCAGTTACAGAAAACTTCATCTGAATTCACAATTTAGTCGACTTCGTGTTCAAGTGGTTAACTTAAAAACAAATAAGTATAGCTACATTATTTTGTGGTTTTCTTTTATTTTTCAGCAATGTCATGATAGTCTAAGGAATGAGTAACCAAAATTTCTGTAGATTATTGTGAGTAGTTTTGGAATTACAGTGCTAGAAAGTAGGAAAACAAACGAATTATTTTATAGAGCAACAACTTATGAAAATTCCATGAAATCACTTTTCATAGGATTTTCATTGGTATTTTTCATAGGGATTTCATTTTCATTGTCATTTCCATTTTCATTGTCATTGTCATTTTAATTTTCATTGTCATTGACATTGATTTGTACTACGAAAATGCCATGAAAATACCATGAATATCAAACGTCATTGGTACCAACAAATAAAATTTAACAATTCATAGGTTGTGCATGTTTTTCATAGGATTTTCATGTACATGTCTCTAGTAGTGTACAGTGACTTCACCAAAATTAAATATAGGCCCTTACATTAGCATCCATAACTTCCGGTTTGATTAGTCTACAAGTTGGGATTTGGCTTCAAGTGTTCACGATGGATTTGAAGATCAGCCAAAGTATACTTTTAGCCCTGCAGTCACCTAATTTCTCCCTGAAATTAGGTTAGGTAATCCTAAGGCTGCAGCACATGTTGCTGTCAGACCTTCAGTGCTGGTCGCTGTAAAGTGCTAATAATAATAATAATAATAATAATAAATCGACTTCTACGATCTCCAGCTGTTGTACTGTGGCGTTTTTAACGGTACCACCAAAGGCCAGTTGTTTGTTATTGTAGTGCATGCGTTTGTCTCTCTGTTGTCTTTAGTCATAGTTAGGGTACGCAATCAGAAAAATCAACTTCTACAAATCGATTCCCCTACCATTGTGGGATGTTCATTGTAGTATCCCATTGCTTGATCCACCATGAAACCGGAGGCACGATTGTTGTCTTCACAGAAATATCACTTTCAGTATCTCACAAGATGCAAGATTTATTTTTAAAATTTCGTGCTCCACACAAAGGACTGGATGAAACTAGCTATTTAGCCAAATCGTATCCAGAGTTGTTGTAGTTGAAAACTACGCGCAGAAATAAGTATATTATTTACTGTGTGCCCGGCACAGGGTTGCTTTCTTTGAAAAAACAGACAAAGAAATACGAAGTTTTGAATTCAAACTGCCCTACCACCCAGGGCAAGAGAAGCCAACTCTTCCTCATCGTGTTTCGATACGGTTGGGTGCATAGTCTGTCTATCCTGTTGGTTTGGAAAAGATCTGAAACTTCTCACCATCTGGGTGACGAGCGTCAAAATTTTCTGCAGCATCGAAGAATTGTGTCGCGCTTTCTAGCCATTTCCAGCGCTTCTGCAGCCACAACGATCATCAATTATAGACTAAAACCATGGTAAAAGATGTCCCTGAACGTTTGGTAACAGCGATTGTCAATTATTATTTCATCTACAGCTTCCACGCCTCGCTCTAAGCTATGCATTAAGGGAGGCAGCAAAATCGTCCAAGTTTGATTTCACATCTCACGCTCCACAGCAGCCTCAAATCTTCACTATAGATCACCCTACATCACCATTATGCTGCAAAACATCCCAAAACAAACAGAAAAATGCGCAAAATCTTTCATTTTTTATTCGAACTGGGTGGAGCTCCTGGTGAGCTGCTAGTATACTGCATCATATGTATTCACAGAAATACCACCTACTACTACTACCGAACGTTTTTAACCATCTTTTATCATCATTCTAAACAAAATTAAGTGACCAGTGTAGCATTAGAAGTACTGGAAAGCACTTTGGTACCATTGAGAGAATCCCTTGGAATGATGTACGAAAATTTTGACGCTCTTCACCGAGATGGTGAGAAGTCTCAGATCCTTTCCAGACTAACAGCATAGACAGACTATGCATCCAACCTTATCACATCACTATGAGGAAGAGTTGGCTTTTCTTATCTTGGCAGGTAGGGTCGTTTGAATTCGAAAATTCGTGTTTTGTTTTCTGCTTTTTGAGAGAAAGCAACCCTGGGCTGGGAACCCATTGAATCATTTGCTTATTACTGTGCGTATTTTTTAACTACACTAACTCTAGATAATACCTAGGTAAGCAGCAAGTTCTATCCTGTTCTTTGCGCGGAGCACGAAATTTAAAAATTAATTTTTGCATCTCACAAAATACTAAAATCGATAGTTCTGTGAAGACAACAATCGTGCTTCCGGTTTCATGGTGGATCTAGCAATGGGATACTACAATGAACATCCCACAATGGTAGGGGGTCGATTTGTGAAAGTTGATTTTTTGGATTGCGGACACTATCATAGTGGGTATTAATCAGAATTTCGGCCGTTAAGCATGATAAATGGAGCTGTAAAACGAAGGAGACAGCCACACGAGTCACCAGATAAGGTGAATAGTCAAAGTAAAGACGTTTCTAAGAAAAGGAAACAAGGTGAGGAGTATATTTGTCCAATTTGTACTGATATCATTATTGAGAATACCAAAGAAGTGGATGGTTATGATGCTATCTTTTGTGAGGGTACTTGTAATTCTTGGCTGCATCGCCAATGCACAGGTTTGTCAAAGTCTCTGTTTCACTCCCTTGCTAAGTCAGAGAAATCATATCATTGTCCTCACTGTCGACTAGCCAGTTATGAATCAGTAGTAGACAACATGAAATCTATCATTTCCTCCCTAGAACAACGAGTTAAAATTCTCGAGACTAAAAATTCAACCAATGCAAATATAAGCTATGCTTCTGCTACAGCTAGTAGCATAAGTTCTCAACCAATTCCTGCTCCTCCAAGCTCTGTGACCTCACCACCAAATGATCACATCACAACAATTGTTTCATCATACCTTAATGAGGAAAAAGAGAAGTCTAAAAGACGACTAAACCTTATTGTGCACAACTTGAAGGAGCCATCTTCTGAAGATGGTACCACACGTAAGAAGGAAGACATCAAACAGATCACTGAATTGCTTCAAAAACATGTGGAAGTGACTCCCTCTATAACTAATGCAATCAGGCTTGGGAAACGTGGAGATAGACCAAGGTTACTAAAAATCACTGTCTCCACTGAATTTGAGAAGGCTAATGTACTAAAGAACACATTCAAGTTGCGTAGAGAACAAAAAACCAAGAACATATTTATCTCACCTGATATGACACCTAGAGAACAGCAACTGAACAAGAAGTTGCGGCTTGACGTGAAAGAACTAAACCAAGACTGAAACCGATACCAGATAGAAAATGGCAAGATTGTGTAGCGGAGGGGGCAGTTTTAGCTCCCCTCCCTGCACGGATCCCCCATACCCTTGACTTTGATAACAATGTTGAGCACATATCTGATCAGGAAAATTATCCGAAACCCCTTTCCTTTGATTATGAAAATCACTGTACTCCCTCAGATGACCCACCCTGTTTAACTTCTTTAAAAGTAATCAGCTTAAATTGTTGCAGCTTAAGAAGTTTAGGAAAGAGAACTGTACTGAGGGCCATGGTTGATGAACATAAGCCTGACATTATTATAGGTTGTGAAACTCACTTAGATGAAACATACACGAGTAGTGAAATGTTCCCACAAAGTTATTCCATCATTAGAAAGGATCGATGTTGTGGAGGTGGAGGAGTGTTTCTGGCAATATCTCAAAGTATTCCTTTCCTTAATGTGTCAATGACTACTAACACAGAAATGATCCGGGCAAAAGTTTCCCTAGTACATGGAGAACCCATAAGTATCTGCTCATTTTATATACCACCTGACAATAATGTTAATCCTATGGAAGATCTCAAAACAGCCCTAAGTATGGTAACCAATATTAACAATCTAATCCTAGCTGGAGATTTCAACCTACCAAGCATAATATGTGACCGGATTTCATATAACAAGGCTTCCACGCACACAAAATCAAACTTACGATTTTACCAGAAATGGATTGCTGGTCTAATACACTATCATATTTCACACTGTACTTCCTTCAGCACTGGCAAGTCTGGTTTCTGTAGCAGCTTTCTTCCGACCCAGTCAAAGCCACGAGTGTGAGATTGGCACCATTAAATGGCCATGGCTTTGTGATAATGGTGTGTAGTGAGCTGGGACTTCACAGAGAGCTCGCCAATAGTGTTCTCAGTCAATTTGGAGTAATTTGAGGGCCATGGAGGGCCATGGAGAGCCCAAACTTGGCCTCTGGACTCCAATCGTCTTCTTACTCCATTTTATACCCGTATATTAAGACCACCGTCCACCCCCCACCCTCCCACCCTTAGTACTACCCCCACCCTCCCACCCTTAGTACTACCCCCACCCTCCCACCCTTAGTACTACCATCTGTGATATCATTACCCGCTCGAAAAAAGCTGCTCAAAACAGGACAAATTTTGGGTATCAGAAATGTATACACCCACTCAGTGATAGCCAGTGAACAGATGAACAATTGGTGCAAATTATGTTTGCACAGCTGTAGGCACTGGGAAGTTATTACACAATGATTCCTTAAAATCGACATATCTCCTAACAAAGCTTTGTGCGTTGAAGCCTTGTTTTGTCAAATTCAGTCACATATGGAAAGACAACATTGGACAAATTGCAGCAAACCCAGTGTATGGTAGAGAAGTAAATAGTATGTTTCTAGATATAGTAAATGAATTTGGACTTGAACATCAAGTCTATGAATGTACTAGAAAAAATCACACAATAGATCTAGTGTTTGTATCCCAACCCAATACAATAAATAAAAATTCCAGGTATGTCAGATCATGATGCTGTGAGCTTTGAAGTGCTCTCTAGTTTAGAAAAGCACAAAATACAAAGAAGAAAATATTCCAATTTCACAAAGCTGACAAAGATGGAATTATATCAGAAATGCATGAATTTTGTGAAACATTCTTTGAACACTATCCATACCGTCGAACTATCCAAGATAATTGGCATCTCTTTAAAACTAGTATTATTGATATCATCGAGAAATTTGTACCCACTAAAGTAATTAAGCCTCATAAAAATGTTCCTTGGCTAAATCAGTTTATCAAGCAAAAAATGAGACTCCGAAACAAATTATATGTTCATGCTAAATGCACACAAGTAGGATCAGATTGGTCCACATATACACTGTTAAAACGAGGTGTTACAGGTACACCCATCGTAAAGGTGTTCATGTACACCCATGGTATTTACAACACCCTAGGGGAGTATTGTAGCACTTGGGGTGTTGTTGAACACCACAAATGTCATTTTACTCCCCAATAATAGCTAAGCCACCCTAAGGGTGTTTGCCTACACCTAGGTATATTGAAACCCACAATTGGATGCTTCTATTGAAGATTAGGTTATAAGTACAGTTTGCTAACTTCTATAAGAGTGACTTGGAAACAACTATATGGTAAGTATAAGGTGTTGCGAATATATTATTGCGTACTGCTAATGTGCTTTGTTGTTGGTAGTCATTGAGTATAAATTGAAATCAACATGAAGGTTACTGGAATGCTATGGCAAGCCTACATTTCTTTTCAACAAAATGCCACCATGGAGAGCACTAGAACACCTTTAAAGTGTACTGTGACACCTTTATAGCTATTCCTAGAACACCTTTAGGGAGTGTTACAATGCCCTTGTAACACCTTTTAGTTGCTCCTAGAGCACCCCTGGGGAGTACTACAACTCCCTTCAAAGGAGTTTAATTTAAACAGCAGTTAGAACTCCCCCAAAGGTGATTGGATTACACCCTATTTTTAACAGTGTAGGCACGTGAGAAACGAGGTTAATAACTTAATGAAAGATGCCTATCATAATCATTGTATATTGTAAAAGATTTTGGTCACTGATTAAACATCAGTGGAAAGACTTCTCCAGCATAACATCCTTAGAAGTTGATGGGCAATGCATTACCTCTCCACAAGAGAAAGCTGAAACATTGAACAACCAATTTTTTACTTTCTTTACAGATGAAAATACTTCATTCTCAAACTTAGAAACCACTTTTCCACTAATTGGAAGTCTTAGTTTTTCTACTAAAGGAATTGAAAACGTTTTAAACAATCTGTCTACTAATAAATCTCCTGGACCTGACTGTATCCCTAACTTTGTACTAAAACTCTGTAGCTCAATCATTGCTCCAGTTCTACAGGTAATATTCACTCAAAGCCTTAAAAATCAGACACTTCCTACAGACTGGCTATCTGCTAACATTGTACCGATTCACGTGAAGGGTAACAGAAACCTGGCATCCAACTATAGGCCTATTTCTCTGACATCTACATGTTGTAAAGTAATGGAGCATATTGTATTTCATTTCATAATGGAACATCTCAACAACAATAACATCATTAATAAGCATCAACATGGTTTCAGGCCTTCTCATTCCTGTCAAAGTCAGTGACTGATACTAACCAATGACATTCTTCAAGCTATGGATGAAAAGAAACAAGTAGATCTGATCTTTTTAGATTTTTGCAAAGCCTTTGATAAAGTGCCACATAGACGGCTATTAAACAAACTAAAGCACTATGGAATTACTGGTAACCTTGTTAAATGGATAGAGCAATGGCTGACTAAAAGAAACCAACAAGTAACTCTAGAAAATCATGTGTCAAGTAAACTACCCGTAAAGTCTGGAGTTCCACAAGGAACTGTATTGGGACCTCTCATGTTTTTGTTGTACATTAATGACATTGATGAAAATATTTCCTCAACTGTTCGGCTATTTGCTGATGATTGCATTATGTATGGGATAATTGATTCCTTAGAAGATTCACTGTGCCTTCAAAGAGACCTCAGTACCATTCTTAACTGGACTAAAAAGTGGCAGATGCAATTGAACATTGACAAATGTGTAGTATCAAGGTGTACAAGATCAACATCTCCCATTAATTATGACTATAATTTAAATGATGAAACTCTTCAAGTAACAGAACAACATCGATACCTGGGACTTATTTTTCATGAAAGCATGCAATGGTCGCATCATATTCAAGCTATGTGCATTAAAGCAAACAGATCCTTAAATTTTCTTCGGCACAACTTCAGTAAATATAGTAGTAATGTCAAGCAAAATGCCTACATTACCATTATAAGACCATTGTTAGAGTATGCAGCTTGTCTCTGGGACCCTTATCATGAATACTTAATATATGACTGAAAAAATCCAACGACGTGCTGCAAGATGGGTCCTTTCTGATTTTAGTTGGTACAGTAGTGTGACAGATATGTTGAACTTCCTTGAATGGCCAACCCTACAAGAGAGAAGACACATTAATAGGTTAAGCCAATTTCACAAAATTGTTCATCAGCTTATCCCTTCCATACAGCTACCATCTTATTTCTTACCAACTCAGTATCCAACTAGACAGCTTCATCAACATCGATTTATCATCCCAGTCAGTTCCACTGTATCGTATCAGAAAAGTTTCTTTCCGAATATTTTAAGAGAATGGAACACTTTACTTAACAATTTTATTGAAGAGCAATCCACAGAAATTTTTACCAACCACCTTGTCATCACACAATAAATAATTTTATGTATGCATGTATATGTTAAATGTTTTTTTTTTTTTGTTTGTAATTACCTGGGTCAATTATCAGCTGTGCTGTCTCGACCCAGTATATAATCATAATCATAATCATAATCATAACCAACCACCACAGCGATATGAAATGCTTTTTCAAGTAAACGCCAGATGGTACCAAATGAAGGCCGAGGGCGCTAATTTATGAACTGTAATGCAAATATCAGCATGCCAAGAAAGCTTCGTCCCAGACTTACAGCATCCAATATACATTTTGCATGAATCTGGTGTAAACCACAACTCGGTTAATCAGTACAATTTGTGCACGTGACGCTTTATAATGACTTGACCTTTTCTCCTTTTCCAGCTCCATTTGCATATGCTGTTATTGTTATCTAGAAGAGTCACGTTTCCTGTTTTCTTTCATCAGCAGTAAGGTAGGCTATACGCCAGTATACGGTACTTTCCTTATCAAAAAATATACGCTTGCCAAATCCACTGAAACGAAATCTTTTGCTGCCAGCACCATCCACACTGAATCCTACTGACGATTATCACTCACTGTGACTCAGAGATATAGTACCACGACTGTAGTGTACCACGCTTTGACTCCATTTAAAATTTCGAATTTAAACCGCGCCAAGGAGCGTGGCACGTGCGTCTTTTATAGGGACTTTTCAAGGGATTTTCCGCGTAATGGATCACGTGGTATACAATCTATCTCGATCTCTTCTGAAGACATGGTTCAAGAAATTAGGGCTCAAACAAATAGTGTTTTTTACTATTCAAATATTCTTTATTCACAACTACTGAATATTCGAATATTCCTTTTCAGCATTGATATGGATGAGATCAATAATCCTGCGGCTGTACAAGATGTCTCTTTAATACAATTCAAAATCAACATGATTCGATCACTTATGTCATAGATATGCTTATGTAGGATCAAGAACTTCCATGTACTCTACCACTGATGTTATATATTTCCTTTGAAACGAATATTCTCCGAATATTCAAATAATAAAATATTCGTTTGAGCCCTACAAGAAATGAGGTACATGTTTACTTTTTAAATTTATTTATGATTACTGGGCAGTCAGCACAGCTGATGTGCCCAGGAAAAAAAGGGAATCACAGTATTAGGTAAAATTATATACTAACTAATGTGGTGTTGATTGTTTGTAAAGTGTGATATCAAGTTAGTTGTAGACTCATCATAATTTGTCATCTCTATAATAAATACAGGCAGTTCATTCCATTCTTTGATTGATCTTGAGTAAAATGATTGTTGATGAGATGTTGATGGTGTGGGCAGGATAAAATGCAAGGGATGATAGTGTCTTGTTTGTCTCTCTACAGATTGATAATATGGGGGGATTGATAGGGATATGTCTTGATGGAGGATTTTGTGGAGCAGTTCCAGTCTAGATATCTTTCGTCGTGTCTGTAGGGTAGGCCAGGATAGTTGATTTAATATTTGTGTCACGGAGCTAGTTCTGTTGTAATCACTGGTGACCCACCTGGCTGCTCTACGCTGGATTTTTTCCAATTTGTCTACATCAACATTCTAACAGGGGTCCCAAACAACTGAGGCAAACTCCATTTGGGGTCTTACCATGGTAATATATGTTTGTGCTTTTACTTCTCTTGAACAATCACTCAGATTATGCTTTATAAAATTTAAAGTATTAGATGCTTTCTTAGCTATGTTTGATATGTGTGACGACCATGACAATGTCTTATTCAACATGATCCCCAGGTAGAGATGCTGGTCAGTTTCTTTTAGGAAAGGATTATTAAGTGTATAGTGATGAACTATTGGTGTTAGGGATCTGCTACATCGAATTAGTGCACATTTTGTAACATTTAGTCTAAGCTGCCATATTTTGACCCAATGTGAGATTTGATCTAGGTCTTGTTGGAGAATGATGGTGTCTTCTGGAGAGTTAATAACTCTGTACAAAAGACAGTCATCTGCAAATATTCGTAAAGGCGACTTTATGTTAGTGGTGATGTCATTTATGTACAACAGGAACATAAGAGAACTGAGGACTGTGCCCTGAGGGACACCAGATGTTACAGCTACTGAGCAAGATGTTATACCATCAAGAAGGATTTGCTGGGTGCGGTTGGAACGCCATGCCTTAATCCAGTTATAAGTGTCATTCTGAATTCCATAAAAATGAAGTTTGGTAAGGAGTCGTTGATGGGGAACGGTATCGAAAGCTTTAGCAAAGTCGAGAAGGATTACATCAACTTGCTTCCGGTGATCAAGAGCATATGATATGTCTTCTGTTAGTGTTAGTAACTGGGTGACACAGGAATGATTTGCTAGGAACCCATGTTGATTCTCTATGAGAATATTGTTGCTGTTTAAGTGATTCATGATGTTGTGATATATGATGTGCTCAAGGACTTTGGAGCAAATAGATGTCAGAGAGATGGGCCTATAGGTAGAAGCATCATCACGTCTTCCTTTTTTGTGAACTGGACATATGTTAGCTGTAAGCCAGTCTTTAGGTAAAATACCTGTTGTGAATGATTTGGTGAATATCACTTTTAGCACTGGAGAGATTTCTTCAGCACAGTTTTTAAGAATATAGGGAGGAATACGATCAGGACCACTTGCTTTATTTACTTGAAGATTACAGAGTGCTTTATGCTTTACAGTATCAAAGTAGGGTGGTTTTGTGTGCTGCTGTGAATCCTCGCGTGAATCTTAAGCTATTTGTGATAGTTGGGAAAAAGTTTGTGATGGTTGGGCAAGAAACTGTGATGGTTGGACAAATTCCCGCCCATGCCCACCCTTGGCTACACCACTGTTAATGCTTGCGTTTCTGAGGAATGGCTCAATCTAAACATTTGTATAATGTGACCGGATCTGCGAAAGCAGGATACAATCGCATAAGTATTATTTTCGATTATGGGTTAGAGCTTATTTTTCTCATCCGATTTCTCCTTCAAATAACAACTACAGTTTTACAATCCTTACTTTAGACGAACCTCCCAGCAAGGAAACATTTGTCTCCAGAAGCAGGAGGAATCTCAGTAGTCCCGGACAGCGATACTACACCCGCCAAAACCACTAACGCTGTTGTACCATGGCCTCCCTCTCTAACAGTATCCGTGTAACTGGTTTAACCCAAAAAAACAGGTACTAGAATTAGTGACAACGTGTTCTCTCTTATTAACGCACACACTACTTTGTACAGGCACATGTGATATTGTATTACATAATGTTTATATAACACAGTTAAGTTACTAGTGTTACATCACTTCCCCCTCAGGACTGAGATTCGTCCAGAATCTTCGGTACAAATCGCCTGGGGGGTTGTACTCCAGAATGATCACGGAGAGAATAATGGTTTTCTGCAGAGATTGTAGGAGGTTGTTCCAGTCCGGGTCCTTGCAACTCTTGCCCATCACTCACATCACCAGAATACTCATCAAAAAGACTGTCCAAACCCAAATCACTTACTTCTGACTTTCCCTGTTGATCCCGAAACCCTTGTTCATCTATTTCCTGTATATCGTCCTGTTCACCATCAACATCATCTTGATCATTACTATCTTCTACATGACTTGACCCTTCTCCTACTACTGGCAAGGGATTCTCTAACATTTGATGAAGCCATTGTGGAATTCTTCCTGGGCAACTGCGGTTTCCCCCATACCAATAAAACCCAGCAGGTAATCGTGGAGGACAAGGACAAACCCTCATCTGGTGAACTTGTATCGTGCCTTCACTGGGAAAATAGACCTTCACAACAGTTACATTAGTGTCATTACAACAAACAATCCGATAAGGGCCATGCCATGGCCGTGACAGCTTCCTCAGTTTACCAGACTCTTCATGGGGAAATCTTACTAGTACCCAGTCACCCAGTTTGTATGTCTTGGGATTGGCTCTCAGGTTGTAATACTTCTTATAGTGTTTCTGGGATTTCTGTATATGAGTGAGAGCAAGTTCCCGAGCCGATGAAAGAGACAGCATCAATTGTTCCCTATAGTCACTTACAGTGGTAGTAGTTAGGGGCTCTGCTGGCAGGAGAGCAGCTTCAGTAGGTGACTTGCAATCCACCAAAAACAGAAGGAATGAAGGTTTCTCCTTGGTGGACTCATGCCGTGATAGGCCCATAGAACTCCTGGGAGATATGTATCCCATTGTCTACCAAATTTTGCCAAGTGCTTATGCAACATGTCCTTTAACATTCTATTCATTCGTTCTACTACCCCATCACACTATGGGTGGTATGCAGTTGTATTCAACTTTGAAATTCCCATCAGTTCACATACATCTTGCATCACTGTTGCTAACAGATTAGTACCCCTGTCTGAAAAAAGGGATTCAGGGCACCCAAACATTGGAATCAGCTCTTCAGCAAGGAGTTTGGCTATTCTTATTGCCTTCTGGTCCGGAGTTGGAAATACCAAGGGCCTTTTGGTGAACAAATCTTGGAAGACTATCACGTAGCGGTTGTTCTTTGAGGTAGTTGGTAATTCCATAATATCTACACCCCAAATTTGAAAAGGTCGGCCAACTGGAATTGGGTGTAATAAGGGTCTACCAGCCCTGCCCACACCAGACACAACAGCACATTCTGGGCAATTTCTACAATAAGTTATGGAATCCCGATACAGCGTTTCCCACCACCATTTGTTACTTACCAGTTTAGATAACCTATCTCCAGAGAAATGGCCAGCCATAACACCTCCATGATTCTCTTTCAAAATCTTCTCTTGAAAATGGGCTGGAACTGCTGCCCTTCTCTTCCCCTTGTGCTTAGAATAAATAAAGTACAGAATATTATCTACCACTGCAAAATGCTTGGCTTTTGCACAAATTTTTCTTGCCTGTTGTTCATCAGGTGGTACAGATCCATTCACCATGTAGTCATACAGTATCTTCAATGCCTCATCCTTCTGTTGTTCCTGGTGTTGGTCTGCCATCACTGGAGTTGAGGTTGTCTCTAACAGTTCATATATTTGTAGGTCAGAATCAGCACGAACTGTAGCAACCTGCAGGTCCATATCATCTTTATCAGCAGATAACACTGGATTTCGAGATAGAGAATATGCTTTAGTATTATCTTTACCTGGGCGATACTTGATCTCCAGGTTCTTTACTCCACTACCAAAAACCTTCAGCCACCATCGGGCATGCTTCCCACTAGGATTTGGCGTTTCCAGAATAGCTTTTACTGCCGAGTGATCCGTGACTACTAGTACTTCATGACCATACAGATAGGCTCTGTAGTGTTGTATAGCCCACACAACTGCCAGTGTCTCAAGTTCTGTAATGCCATAGTTTCTCTCCGCCTTGGACAAAGATCTACTTGCAAAGGAAATTGGGTGGAGTAAGCCATCTCTTGACTGTGAGAGCACTGCTCCTAGACCACTAGAGCTGGCATCGGTCTCCAGTGTAAATTTCTCATCAAAGTTAGGGTACATCAGTATTGGGCTCTGTATTAGTCGTTGCTTCAGTGTCTCAAAAGCTTGTTGACATTGCTTGTCCCAACTCCATTGGGTGTCCTTTTTGGCTAACTGGTATAATGGTGCAGCTATCCTGGAAAACCGTTTTATAAAGTGGCTGTAGTAGGAGGTTAACCCCAAGTACTGTCTCAGCTGATGTATTGAGGTTGGTACAAGAAAATCATGTACTGCTGCTAGTTGTCTGGGATAAGGCTGTAGCCCTGACGGTGTAATTATGTGGCCTAGAAATTCAACTGACTGTCTAACAAAATGGCATTTAGTTTGTTTCAGCTTCAGCCTAGCTTGCCTCAGCCTGTCCATCACTAGCCGGAGATGCGTTAAATGGTCCTCAAGCGAATGCAAGAACACTAGCAGATCTTCAATGTAAAAACATACAAAATCAGGACCATCGGATGGATTCAACCCACTGATCACTCTTTGCATCAATCGTTGGAACACGGCTGGAGCGTTAGTTAAGCCAAATGGCATAACCCTGAACTCGAAGAGTCCTTGCTGTGTGGTAAATGCTGTTTTCTTCCGAGAGCTTTCTTCAATACGTACCTGCCAATATCCTGCTGCCAAGTCGAGGGTAGAGAAATACTGAGCCTTACCCAGCTGATCCAGTAAGTCATCAATTCTCGGCAGTGGAAACTTATTTGCCTTAGTGACCATATTCAATTTCCGATAATCTATGCAGAAGCTCATTGTGCCATCCTTCTTGTGTACAAGAACAATAGGATTTGCCCATGGGCTGTTTGATGTTTGAATCACTCCATTGTCTTGCATCTGCTTCAGTTGGCGGGAAATCTCACTCAGTACTGCAAATGGGACACGACGTGGTGGCTGCCTTACTGGTGCTGCATCTCCTGTTTCTATATTCATTTCCACCCAGTTAGTCTCTCCTCTTTCACTGCCATTAAATGAGAAGACATCATGGTACTCTGTTATAAGTGACAGTAATTCTTCCCTGTCCTTGCCTTGCAGAGGGAATTCATTCAGGAACAACTCTGTGAGTTTGGCCTTCCTTTGCTCCAATGCTGAAATATCTGGCAAGGTCTTATTATCATCAGTTGTCAAACTTCGCACCTCCAGATGGGAGTCTGCCAGGGGTGGTGGAATAGGCCGAAGAGTGAGGGGGCCAGGCCAGCTGTAAGTTGAAGACCAAAAAAAAAAGCCACAGCCTACTGACAATAGCTGCTCTCCACCAATTACATCTCCTTATTTATAACTGCACATACGTAGCTAAAGAATTTGCTACATTGCTTCTCTGAATACTGTGACTGCTCTATTAGGCCACTTATTGTTAATTTTATGTTTCAGATCCCCCTCCCGCATTGCTTTGCTGCACCACCTAAATTTAGTCATTATTGTGATGTCATGTCTAATTTTCCATTATTTTTTGTACTTAAAAATTTTTGTAATGTTTTCGTGCCAGTTATTCAGTTAGCTAGTATGCATGGCTTCGAATATCGTAAATGTTATTGTGTTCTGCAAGTCGACAAACAGTACTTTGTTGCCTTGGCAAATTGCCAAAATTCATCCTCCTTCTGCTACTTTTTGTTCCTTTTTCACTGAAATTATTTCCAAGAAAATGGCGCCACGGCCGCGGCATGATGGAACAGTAGGAAGCATTGCAGAAGTTTTTATTGGTAAAAGAAAGGACCTGTTAGATTTGGTGGATCCTGATCTACAAATTACTGAGGTTACTCCTACCTTTGGCCAATTTATCAAGTACTACATGCGCGATTGATCTGCTAGTGAATGCGGTGTGACAACAGTGACGACAACGGTGATTCAGTCGAATGGTCAGTGCAGAAATGCGTTTCAAATCATGATGGCAGCACAAGCCGAATTCTGCAGTAAACAGTTACCAGATGTTAACCCCAATCCTCGAAATGGAAAAGAAAACCGCTTAGAAACGACGTTCTTTTATTCAGGCCTTGCAGCCAAAGGATGCAAGTGGAAAAACATGCAGTTTGAAAATACGTGGTATAAATAATGAATAATGAATAATGAACCTCCCTCCCGCCTTACCATACAGCAAATTTCCTGATCTGAAACATAAAATTAACAATAAGTGGCCTTAGAGTATCCAGCTCCTGACTGTTCTATTAGAGTATCTCGATCTCTTGCAAACAGTGTCCCAAAAAGTGGGGGGGTGGTCCCCCCGTCTCCACCACCTATGGGGTTTGCCATACCCTGGGTTGATTCTGCACGTCTTTCTCCTGCATCAACAACCTCAACTGGTTGTGCTGTTCCAATGTGTACTCCACCACCCATCTTCTGAGTGAACCCTAGTCGGTTCAGGATAGGCACATAGAACTTCTCCTTGTGATTGGGCAGAACAGTCTCCATTGCATGTATCCTTTCCTCTGCCAATGTCACATCAGGCTCAAACAACAATGGGGAGTTTGTAAAAGGCGGAATAAGGAATAGCGGAATAATGGAATAGCAGAATAACTTTTAAGTTACGATGAAATAGCCTCTTATAAGGCTTCACACGCAATATTAGACTCAGTACACTATTATAACTGAACTACGCCGCTTATCACTGACGCTATTATAACTGAACTACGCCGCTTATCACTGCGAAGTGCAATAAATGGAATAGCTTTTACAGTATTGTACACTGCAGACATTTACTATAAGTATAGTCACCATAGCACACACAGAGAATACAGTACCATCTATATACAATAAAGTACCTTTTCATACTTCACCGGGAACTACTATGTGATGCGCATTAAATAGAATTTATAGCTCTTTAAATGGAATGTCAGAACATCAGTGCTCTTTAAACAGAAATTCGGTGTGACAACACGTATATTGGAGTTGCTCGCAGTATAATAATCAGGTAATGTATTTCATGCTTAGAAATGCTAGTTTAATTAGTTAGGCTAACCCTTTGTGTTTAATTACTAATGCACCAACACGCACAATAAAGTACCTTTTCATACTTGCACCTGAAACAATATTCAACTTATACCATGCACATTAAATAGAACAAAATTAATGCTCTCGTTAAATGGAATTTTGACACCCACACGCTAAGTGATTGCCAGTGTCAAAGTGATAAATTTATCGTACACACGTGCTTGGTTTCGAGTAAGGAGTAGCTACGTCACTAAGCCAGATGTGAGCTTTTCAGACTTTCATAATTTTGATTCTGATTTAATGTGATAAAAAGCAAAACATTGAATGCAGCATTAAATCAATTTAAAATCTCAATGTGTACTTAAAACCAACTATTCTTACAGTTCACAATAGCCATGATGAATGTACTCCTCTAGAGTACTAGTGCAAATTCTTGGTGAAGTTGTTGTTTCTGGGAAATCGTTAGCTTCTCTGTGATGGCTTCTGGTACAACAAGCTTGTTAACATCAAATGCTGGGCCCCACTTCAATTGAATGCAGGATCTCCTTGCATGATAGTAAGCATTGCCAAACTTCGAAGCAGGTAAACCAGTCTGTGGATTAGTATAATGACGAAACTCGGCATGTTGAATAACAGTTTCGTCAGACCGAACGAACGACTTCCTGCATCCATTGCATACAGAGATATTCCCTGTTTTAAAACAGAATTTAAAGCAATCTGAATCACCATCCCTTTGTTGTGGTGTTCCATGATAAGTAGACATGATAGTTTGGTTAGTTGGATACAGTGATGGATATGGTGAAGAGGGTGGCTGATATGGCGTTGATGGCAGTTGATGACTTGGATATGGTGGCTGATAAGTTGGATAGGGCCCATATGGTAAAGGTGTTGACTGGTAAGGTGAAGGTGGTGGTTGCTGTAAGTGATGAATTGGAGAACACAACCATGGATACAAACTATGATCCATTGGTTGATGGTGATGAGACTGCTGAAACGATAGGTAGGTAGAAGGTGGTAGTTGCTGAAATGCAGGGTCAGTAGAAGATTGACAAACATTCTGTGGCCTCGTCTCTGTAGCTGTAGTTGTATCTGTATGGTGTGGTTTTGGACTGCAAGACACTATATTCAGGGGAACTCGATTCTCTTCAGATGGCACCTGCTTTGGTTTGCTCTTCTTTCGTGCTGTTTTTCCATCCTTACGACCAGCTCCTGGTGGCATTCCATGTACAGCCATTTTCATCAAGGATGGGGCACCATGACTACGTCTGGTACAAAACCAGTTCACAAAACTAACTAAGTCACCATTGCTCTCAGCTGCAGCAACCACATGGGAGCATATGTGAATGGATTTAAACTGTGGACATTGATTGTCACATAGGTATTGGCAATTGGATACCTTTACCAAGTATGGGGGCTGATCCTGACTTGGACTTGACCATCTTGTCCTTGTCACCAAATCCTGGAGCAGGCACAATTGCATTAGCTTCAGTTATTAGAGAAGCAGCTTTCCTCCATATTCCTTCAAGTGTTGTGTATGGTAGCTTAATTTTAGTGACAGTCTCATTCAGCAATAAGGCCACTTATTGTTAATTTTATGTTTCAGATCAGGAAATTTGCTGTATGGTAAGGCGGGAGGGAGGTTCATTATTCATTATTCATTATTTATACCACGTATTTTCAAACTGCATGTTTTTCCACTTGCATCCTTTGGCTGCAAGGCCTGAATAAAAGAACGTCGTTTCTAAGCGGTTTTCTTTTCCATTTCGAGGATTGGGGTTAACATCTGGTAACTGTTTACTGCAGAATTCGGCTTGTGCTGCCATCATGATTTGAAACGCATTTCTGCACTGACCATTCGACTGAATCACCGTTGTCGTCACTGTTGTCACACCGCATTCACTAGCAGATCAATCGCGCATGTAGTACTTGATAAATTGGCCAAAGGTAGGAGTAACCTCAGTAATTTGTAGATCAGGATCCACCAAATCTAACAGGTCCTTTCTTTTACCAATAAAAACTTCTGCAATGCTTCCTACTGTTCCATCATGCCGCGGCCGTGGCGCCATTTTCTTGGAAATAATTTCAGTGAAAAAGGAACAAAAAGTAGCAGAAGGAGGATGAATTTTGGCAATTTGCCAAGGCAACAAAGTACTGTTTGTCGACTTGCAGAACACAATAACATTTACGATATTCGAAGCCATGCATACTAGCTAACTGAATAACTGGCACGAAAACATTACAAAAATTTTTAAGTACAAAAAATAATGGAAAATTAGACATGACATCACAATAATGACTAAATTTAGGTGGTGCAGCAAAGCAATGCGGGAGGGGGATCTGAAACATAAAATTAACAATAAGTGGCCTAATGAAAGAGTCGTATTAGTAGTCGGGCTTAGCCGTCGTCCCACAGTGATGTCATGGCCAGTAGACGAGCTGGGTCCACTCAAACTTAAAATATCTGCACTGCTACTCGTATTGGCAGCTGTAGACATTGGAGTAGCAGTAGTGGACTCTTCAGAACCCGTCATGTGATGTACTGTGGCTGCATTAAACTTCCTGATACATCGCTGGCGTTGCTCTTGTGTCATTCTGAAACATTTATCATCTGTGACAGCCAAAGAAGAGAACTGTGGTCGTAATTGATACTGACCATATCCAATAATGGCCTTCTCCATTTCCTGTTGTTGCTGTTTCACCATGTCTTTTATTTTTGAGTTAAATAAAGCCCATTGATGTTTCTTGTACCCAAGGCATCCTTTAAGCATGGCATTGACTGATTCACTGTCGTTAGTATAGAATGCCTTGGTGGTGAACCTAAACCAATGTCTTCCCTAAGGGTACATAGTGTACAGTGACGAAAATCTTCAGCTTTCCACTCTACAAACCAACTGTGAAAAGCTGGGTTGTGTGATTTACGGTCACTGAAGGCAACACTCTCCAAGCAATCCCATCACTCTTTCAATGACTCTATTGCAGTATTGAATGCGGTAATATCAGGGAAATCAACTAACCCTTCATGATAGATTCCACCAGAGTCAGTCCAACCAAAAATATCATGAGTATATTCCTTCACAGCATCGGAAGGAAATTGTTTCTCTCTTAGGTGACTTTCTACATTCTGCTGCAAGTGCCTAAAGCAACGCACATGTGCAGCCTGGGGAAAATTGCGTAGCACAGCATCAACCAAAGCCTTCTCTCCATCAGTGCCTATAGCTTTTACAGATGCTTTTCTTGCTTTAGGCCAATCAATGTAGAAAAGAAGTAGTTATAGCTACGAAACTCTTTGCGGTAATGCACAAGTAGTGGTCCAAGCATTAAAGGAGAGTTTCCAGCTGAATTTTGAAAAAGCAAATGCCTATAAACAGTTGGGGTAACACTGAAGTCTCCCAAATTAAACGTTGGGTCTATCCCAAGAGTGCAAAATTCATAAGGATCGCAACCAAATCCTACAATGTCACTCAACTGTTGTTCACTGCATAAAACTGCCATTGGTTCCGGAGCACATGTCAAATCTTGAACGAACTTGTCATTCTTTTCTGCACATTTGCACTGCTCCATTACCACATACAAGATGTCCCGCGTGTTACTTGGAGAAATGCTACTGCTACCACAAGCACCTGTCATTCTTAACTGTTGCTCTTTCCTCTTGAGGTTGTACGTCTGTGTTCTGTCCCTAGGAAGATCTCCTGCACATTTAGCCATTACAATTCCTCCTTTTTCTGTGAAGACATTATCGGTGGCATCTTTCGGACTGTTGTGATCTAACTCTGTCTTGAGGAGATTGATGGTACTTTGCTTGGTTCTTTTATAGGGCTGCCTGCCTTTTTTAGAATTACCATGGGGTCGAACTAAAACAGGATGGTCCTGTACTCTGTCAAATTTGTAAACAACCAGTGCCATAGAACAGATTTCATTGGAAGGATCTAAAAAAGATGGTTATTAATAATTTTGATGTGAAATGTCAATAACCATAGCTTATAGTATTGTTTTTATGATTATGCATACAGACAAGAGTATATAATGTGTTAGGGAGAGTGTAAAACTATGCTATACCCCGTGAAAAATGAGCCCATTAAGTATTTTCGGATACCTCTGTGTATTCACGTAATCGCACCTGGTGTTGATAGCCATAAATCGACACGTCTCATGCATGGCTTTGTGTCTGCAACCACTCATTATAATGGTTGACCACTCGGGAAGCCGGCTACCATGTTTCTGCTTCATGGCGAAGATTTGTTAGCGCATTACAATCTTTGCCGCCTATGCTGTGCCTAGTCTCGTGCCCAGACACCGGCTTTTTTTCTTTTGTGTGGATGCTAGTTCATCATTCTTCAATTACTCGCTGATCCAGTTGTTCTTCACGCCATACTGTGTGTACTAGTACCCAGGCAGCTGTTTCCAGTGTACCATGCTCTGTAATATTACAGAGCATGTGCTGTACCATGCTGTGTCGAGGCCATAGGACTTTACGGGCTCATTTTTCACAGGGTATAGCGTAGTTCGACACTCTCCATAACACATTATATACTCTTGATACAGATATAAACGATTAACTTACGCACCATATATAAAAGCAGTTGTTTTCCTCAGGGTTTGGTCTGTTGAATGGATACGGTACACTCTCTTTACTGTGTATCTGTTTGATGAATCCACACATGACGTGCATTTCTTTATTTTATTTATAGAAAAATTCTGAAAAGTCACTTCAAACTTAGTCTTGTCAGTGCCATTGTTTCGCCACACTCCCATATCGTCAGACAATATATCCTCCTTTGCATCCAAACTATTGAGATTTACAACAAAGGATACACTGCTACATATCATAGTTGGCACCTTGGTCGCAATAAATTTCGATGATTTCAAATTCGGATTAAGCAATAAATTGACAATATCTTCAACCGAGTATACACGTTTTTTTCCTTGCTTATTCTTTCTAATATAGGCATATCCTCATTATCATTGTAGTAGCTTGGTGATCCTTTAAGGAATGTGTCCAGTTCGTTTATACTATAAAACATTATCAACTAATATGCAAGTTACACAAATTTAAGTTACTCACTCTAGATAGTGAATGGGACACTGTTTCACCAAGTCTGTAAATTCACTATCAGAATCGCTTGATCTTAATTCATCATCCTTGCTAGGTGATGCCGGCATCACTGGTTCATCGGAATCAGATATAACAATCACATCATAACATTAGCTCTTCTATCCTCATCAGTACTGGCTCCTCTATCCTCATTAGTACTAGCTTTTCTATAGAATGTGAAAGAGCAATAGCTATCACATATATACAGTGCTTTTTCCCACACACTAAAGAAAAAGTACTTGCGTGGTCTGGCTACGCGAGACTAATTTCGCACTACACAAGGTAATTTAAACAAACTATGGAGCTATCACATAACTTTACCTCAACTTCTTCTTAAATGGTGACAGTGCAGACAGCATCCTCCCATCCGAATGTCAAGGTAGCCTGATCACATGCTGGCTCAGTAAGGGCTAGGCGAGCGGGGCTAGGCCTACAGAGTAATTAAACACAAAGGGTTAGCGTAACTAATTAAACTAGCATTTCTAAGCATGAAATACATTACCTGATTGTTATACTGCGAGCAACTCCAATACACGTGTTGTCACACCAAATTTCTATTTAAAGAGCACTGATGTTCTGACATTCCATTTAAAGAGCTATAAATTCTATTTAATGCGCATCACATAGTAGTTCCCGGTGAAGTATGAAAAAGTGCTTTATTGTATACAGATGGTACTGTATTCTCTGTGTGTGCTATGGTGACTATACTTATAGTAAATGTCTACAGTGTACAATACTGTAAAAGCTATTCCATTTATTGCACTTTGCAGTGATAAGTGGTGTAGTTCAGTTATAATAGCGTCAGTGATAAGCGGCGTAGTTCAGTTATAATAGTGTACTGAGTCTAATATTGCGTTTGAAGCCTTATAAGAGGCTATTTCATCGTAACTTAAAAGTTATTCTGCTATTCCATTATTCCGCTATTCCTTATTCCGCCTTTTACAAACTCCCACAACAATGGCTTCCCTAGCTCACTTATTCCCTCTGTAGTGTAACCTCAGCCATAACATGCTGATTAGGGAGTAGACTGATATCACGAACCAACTTTACTCTCACCATTGGGATCTTACAGTCACCAACTGCATTTGATTCTGCCTTCACTGTCACATTCCCAAGTTTAACTTCAGGATGGTACCTTATTACTCCCAACTGGCGGCAGACTCCTTCCGAAAGCAGGAGCTGTTCTGGTGCATCCATTTTAACATACACGCAAGTCTTCATGGTATGGTCACCAAAGCTAATATCCACCTCTATCCGCCCGTCTGCATGGAATGGCTGGAGGTTGTACGTACGTGGTTGTTTGTCTGCAGACTTAAAGTCCCTCTTGTGCAGCTTAGCTACACTGGCAACCTTCATAAACATTTCTTTGCCAATGATTGTAATGTCAGAGCCACTATCCACTACACCATCCATTGGGACTCCACCTACTATAACTTTAACAGTTTGTGGTTAGCTGCCTTGATCTGCTATTCTGACTTCATTTACTGCCAGGGTGTCTTCAGAATCGGATCCATCACTCAACAGGTACAACAGAGGATTGTCACTCTCACTGCTGGAAGGGCTGCTGCCGCCATTCTCTCTATCTCTAGTCTCATTGCTGGAAGGGCCGCCATCATTCTCTCTGGTCCGTGTACTTGACACCATCCTGGAGCCACGTGGCAGCTCAAGTTGCCCACTACTCTCATGCCTGGGTCCTCTACACTCAGCTGCTATATGGCCAGCTTTCCCACAATTCCAGCACCTTCCTCATCTGTATCTGTCATTGGCTGCACTGTTCCTCATTGTGGTCTGAGCAGATGTCTGGCCACTAGAATTCTTGCCTTTGTCAGGATTACCCTTGTTGTTATCACTTCGCCTTAGGGTATTGCTGAGTTTTGGAAAATTTGACTGGTATTGTTGCTGCCGCTGTAACTCTGTCAACCTCCGTTCTTCACTACGTGCTGCTTGACACAGTTCATTGTAGTTCCTGGCTCATGAGACTGCTAGTGACTTCATCAAGGTATACTTAAGTCCTTCTTGGAGATGGCCATACAAGATTTATTATTATTTATTATTATTAATTAGCAAAGCCCACCAGGGGCAACACGCTAATGTGCATTGCAAATCACAAATTGTTTAGCTTATCTATAATGTTCTTAAAAGTGTCAAGGTTAATTGTGTCAATGTTGTCAATTTTCAAGTTATTCCAATCAATAATTGTGACTGGATCTACGAAAACCGTTCTTATCGCCCAAGACAGGAAGTTTGATTTTTTCACACAAACACAAAGCTTAATGAATGTACTATCAAGTTTCACTGCCTCAGTTCACCAGAGTAAAGTGGTCTGCTTCTGCTGGCTGCTTTTCTAGAGCACAGTGGCGAGCCGTACGAGTGGTCTGGGGTCTTGATGGAGCCCTGGCCAGCCAGGAGATGGCTGTGTGTGGCTGTGCAGCTCTGTGGTGTTGGACAATGACTTGTGCTGTACATTTCCTTTCATTTTAGCCAGTTCTGAGCCCTGAATGGCCTATAACTTGGCCTAATTCATCCCAGCACGTCTCTTTTCAATTTTTGAACACCATCTTTCCCGCCTTCCAGGGCCCCCGCCTCTCACCCTTCTGGAGCTCGCCTGACACAGACAACCTCGGTTTAAAAACTATCTAAAATGGCGGGAAACTTAGCTGTTGACTACTTCTTCAGTGGATGATCAGGAAGGTAAGAAATTGTTGTGAAACGTGTGAAAATTTGGTATGCGTAGCTACCACCATTGGCCAGCTACAACACACAGAATATTTAAAACCGACGTTTCTCGATACTTTTAAATGGGCGATAAGACCGGTTTTCCCAGAGACAGTCACAATTGTTCTTGGCAGAAAAGAATATTTATATAAATCAATTCTGGATTGCAGCTGTGCACATTTGAGGGGATTATTGGCACGAGTATATGATACAGGGGTTGGCTGGGGTAAACAATGATTTGGTAGCACCAGTAAGTTACTTACAATCTTGAATAATAATATAAGTCTAGCATTCCTTCTCCTACTTTTTAAACTTGGCCATTGAAGGTAATTAAGTATATCTGTAATACTGTGTTGTTGACTGAATCTGTGCCATGGTTTATTAAGAACAAATCTTGCAGCTCGGTGTTGGATCATTTCTTATTTGCTAACTGTTGTTTGGTGATAAGGATCCCAGATGGCTGAGCAGTATTGAATAGAAGGTAACAATAATTGTTTGTATAAGTGTTCTTTGATTTGTATTGGGGCATTATATAAATTCCTTTTCAGAAATCCAAGAAGACGGTTTGCCTTTCCACAAATATAGTTAACATGAGGTTCCCATGATAGTGTATGATGGAGGCGGATACCAAGATAGGTGTGCTCTGATACAATATGTGACCGGATTTGCAAAAAGGTACCTTTTCACACATTTGACATACCAGCAAACAAAATTTCATAACTGTTGACTCCTTGCACTGATTGACTTTCTTTTTGTATCAAAATGTAGCCACATAATGTAGGCATACTCATAGAAAATTACAGATACGTGCTTGCAATGATACAAAAGTTACAAAGTTTGAAATTTGAAAAATGGGTCAAATTTTTATGTGTGAAAAAGGTACCTTTTCGCAAATCCGGTCACATATTCAATGGAATATTAGACATTTTATATGTAAAAGTGCTTTTACTGTGGTGGGTTGTAAATTGTAAAATATTGCATTTGGGAATGTTAAATTCCATCAGCCAGTTGCTAGCCCATTGTGTTAAGGAATCTAAGTCATTTTGCAGTATTCTGTGATCGTTGGGCGTAGCTATAGTTTTAAAGAGTAGAATGTCGTCAGCAAATAATCTAATTTCACTCTTGATGTTTGTTACAATATCATTAATGTAAATTAGGAACAACACAGGATCAAGTACGGAACCTTGTGGAACACCAGATGTAACTTGACATGTAGAAGATCTAGAGCCTTCTACTACAACTTGTTGGGTACGACCATGAAGGAAGGACTCTAGCCACTGTAAGACAGTTCCTCTTATACCATAGTAATTTAATTTGTAGAGAAATCTAGAATGAGCTACTCTGTCAAACGCTTTAGAAAAGTCTAATATAGCAGCATCAACTTGCAGGTTCCTGTCAATATCTTTTGCAATGTCATTAACAGTAATGAGTAGTTGAGTCTCACAGGAATGTTTTGATCTAAATCCAAACTGGTTGTCTGAAAGAATATTGTGGTCCTCCAAATGCTTCATAGTTTGACTCACGATGATATGCTCCATTGTTTTACAAACTACTGAGGTGAGTGAGATAGGACGGTAGTTGCCTGGGTGAGCTTTGGAACCTTTTTTAAATATTGGGGTGACATAGGCAAACTTCCATTGTAATGGGACTTCACCAGATTCTAGTGATTGTTTGAAAATATGAGTTAGAATGGGAGATAATTCGGCAGCCGTGGCCTTCAGTACATACGGATGCAAGGAGTCAGGTCCTGGGGATTTGGATGTGTCACAGGTACTTAACAAGTTGTAGACTCCCTGTTCGGTAATCTCAAATGTAGGTAAAGATGGAAATAAGGATGGACCTTTGTCAGGAATGTTACTATTATCTTCGGATGTAGAGACAGACTGAAAGTGTTGATTGAGTGTGTCTGCTTTTTCCACAGGATTGGTTATGATATAACCATTTATAGGATTTATTAATGTACTAATACCATTGTTTTCTTGTTTTCGTGACTTGATGTGGTGCCATAAAGACTTTTTGTTACTGTCTGGTGATGAAGTTAGGTTTGTCAGGTAGGATTTGTGTTGGTACTTTAGTTTATGATCTATCTCTTTTTGTAATTATTTATATTCATTCCAGTCACTATCTCGACAATAACGCTTTGCTCTTCTATAAACTCTTTGCTTTTTACGTATGAGTCGCTTTAAAGCAGAAGACAGCCAGGAAAGGTGAATTCTTGTACTTAATTTCTTGGTAGGAGTATGAGTGTTTATTATTTCTTGTAAATTTTGTAAGAAGAAGGACCAATTTTCATCTAAGCTTTGGGGTGATGCTTGATTTATTTCAAAGTAATCATGTGACAAGTCTGATAATTCCTCTCTTATTTTTTCCCAGTCAGCTAGCTTGTAAAGGTAAACAGTTCTGGGATGTTGTTTAATTACACGTTTAGGAATCTTGATGGATACTAAAACAGCGTCGTGGTCACTCAAGCCTGGAAGTGGTTCACATGATATTACAGAATTAGGATTAGTAGTAAAGCATAAGTCTAAAACATTTTGAGCTCTTGTAGCTAACTGAGACAGTTGGTAGTTGTGTGATAAGTCAATAAGTTTTTCACGAAAGTGACATGATACATAGGAATTTATTAGTGTACTGTTTTCCCAGTCAATACCTGGACCATTAAAGTCACCTCCAAGAATGATTTGAGTGTGGGGATACTATTGCTTAATTGTGTCTATGGAAGTCTGCAAGTTGTCAAGTATTGTATCACTTGAGTGAGGAGGACAGTAAAAGGAGCCAACGATAAAGTCATTGTTGTTGTCAAGATGAACGTGGGCCGACACTATTTCAATAGTTGAATTGTCATTAATTTGTGTACATGGTATAGAACTCTTTATGGAAATAAACACACTACCACCAGAAGTGTTTCTGTCTTTTCTGTATGTTTGATAATTATTTGGGAAAACCTCAGAGTTTAGAATAGATTCATTCAAATGTGATTCTGTCCCTATAATGATGTCAATTGCATAGGTAACCACAAAAACTTCAAGTTGGGTTTGTTTGTTAGTAACACTACAGAAATTTACAATAGACAGTTTCAAATCACTTAATACATTATTTGAGTTTGGGTTATGAGTAGAGTTATTAAATACCTGGGGATTTGAGTCAGGATTTGAGTTAGTTATAGTGGAAACAGGGAGTCAGGATGACTCCATGCTTGTGGCAGAGGTATTATTAAGTGGCTGTGCTGATACAGTTACATACTCTAATTTGTTACCATCTGTACTCATTTTGCAGTGAAGCTTGTTGTTGAGGTATAAGGAATCATTTCTTATTTTGATGTATCTCCGTTCGGTACCATTGTCAATTATAGAGATCTCCTTTCCTTCAATAATAAGCGTTCCTTTTGACACTCCTGGGGAGTTAGATCAGATTTTATCTAGATTGGAGCTTCAAGCTTAGACTTAGAACTTAGGATGTCAATTGCTGTGTTTGGACGAAGGAACTTCACCAGAAGGGGTCTGGGACGCTCACTCTTTTGATCATACTTGCCGAGGCGATACAAATCTTTTATATCACTAGGTTCAATGTCAATATCAGTTGCAGACAGAGCCTCCATCACGTTTTCCATGTCCTTTTTCATTCGGAGTTGTCTGTTGGTATTTTGGGGATTTTCTGCTACACCATACACAACGATGTTGAATTTCCTATCAATGTTCAAGTATAATTTTTCTCTGTGAATAACAAAGAGCAAGGGTTATCCATTGGTACCCATGGTGAGTGTGGACATGTCAGTTCACTATTGGGCAGAATAGGTCCTTTCATTTTCATGTGTAAGGTGTCAAAATTCCCTTGACGTTAAAATTATACTTTTAGCTAAACTTCGCATATCTCAGTTTTC
The DNA here is from genome assembly GCF_963678975.1 of Dysidea avara. Classification (NCBI taxonomy): domain Eukaryota; kingdom Metazoa; phylum Porifera; class Demospongiae; order Dictyoceratida; family Dysideidae; genus Dysidea; species Dysidea avara. Next base: position 26,935,537 of record NC_089273.1, read on the forward strand.
TTGCTTTTTTTTGAACTTTTCCTGGGTATTACAAGGGTAATCCATTGGTACCCATCGTGAGTGTGGACATGTCAGTTCACTATTGCGCAGAATAGGTCCTTTCATTTTCATGTATAAGGCCCTGACGTTAAAACTGTACTTTTTAGCTAAACTTTGCATACCTCAGCTTTTTTTTTTTTTGAACTTTTCCTGGATCTGACAAGGGTTATCCATTGGTAACCATGGTGAGTGTGGACATGTCAGTTCACTATTGGGCAGAATAGGTCCTTTCATTTTCATGTGTAAGGTGTCAAAATTCCCCTGACGTTAAAACTGTACTTTTTAGCTAAACTTTGCATATCTCAGCTTTCTTTCTTTTTTTGAACTTTTCCTGGGTCTGACAAGGGCTATCCATTGGTACCCATGGTGAGTGTGGACATGTCAGTTCACTATTGGGCAGAATAGGCCCATTCATTTTCATGTGTAAGGCGTCAAAATTCCCCTGACGTTAAAACTGTACTTTTTAGCTAAACTTTGCATATCTCAGCTTTCTTTTTTTGAACATTTCCTGGGTCTGACAAGGGTTATCCATTGGTACCCATGGTGATTGTGGACATGTCAGTTTACTATTGGGCAGAATAGGTCCTTTCATTTTCATGTGTAAGGCGTCAAAATTCCCATGACTTTAAAACTGTACTTTTTAGCTAAACTTTGCATATCTCAGCTTTCTTTTTTTTTTTTTTTGAACTTTTCCTGGGTCTGACAAGGGTTATCCATTGGTACCCATGGTGAGTGTGGACATGTCAGTTCACTATTGAGTAGAATTGTCCATATTTACAGCTTATCATGTACTTTACTTTCCCTTACTCAATACCAGAAATTTAGTACATTTTTTGGTCATGTGCATTAGTGTAGACAACCTGTGTAAAATATTCATATAATACAATCACTTTTGAATACGATGTTTTTAAAGCTATGCATATGTTGGAATAAATGTCTAATGATTGAAACCAACACATTCCAAAGGGTTTGAAACCATTTAGTCCCTAACCACAACATTATCTTGCACTAACCTCAAAATTTGCTTCCACTTAGTACACTTTCAAAGCCATACTGTGTATGTAGTGTGTGTCTGTGTCTGTGTGTGCATGGTTTAATCATGGCACATTTATACCTCATAAATTAGAGTGTTAACCACATCAAAGGGATACTCGAAATAACTGTTTGTTTGCTTAAACTTTCTCAGTTAAGGAACATGGTGTGAGATACAAACTGTTTGTTTCTTTGTTTTTTTTTTTTTTCAATTTCTGTTGTAATTTACAAGTACATGTTCCTTTATAGCCTGCAGCTCGTCTATACAAAACCATTCATCCGGAAGCCACAAGTCACTGACTAAACTGATGATTGTTTATAATGTGCATGCATGTGTGCGTGTTATTGCATTTTTAAATTAATTGAGTTGATTGACTATAATGTAGTCTGTATCACAACGCGTATGCCATAAGTGTCTTGTCCTGTAGGAAGCTGGTCTATCACATCATATTTCAGTCGTTTTGCTTTGTTATTATCGCTAGCATAACTAGTCGAGCAATTTTTGGTCCAAATTTACACCTGATTTAACCTTAGATGGGTAAATTCTCAAAAAAATCTTCTGTGGGGGCATGCCCCCAGACCCCCCTAGACGAGAACATGCTCTAGGTTTTGCACTGCGTACGTGCATAGCTATATGCTCAAAACTCCTTAGTTTAAAAAAGAACACCCATCATAATCTGCTGATTTTATTACAAGCATTTTCTAGTTCGATGTACGTGATTTTAATATACCCTGAAAAGTAGACTATCTTATTTGGTGCCGGTTTCAACTAGCTACTACTTTCGTAGTTTACGTGCTGGAGAAAACGGAACACCTATAATTAGTTGGATTGAGCTTTCTAAGTAAGGTCAGTGCTGGATTTGCCTATTAATGACGAATGACGTAGGCAATACGTCAAGACTGAAGCAGTTTCTAATTTGTTGGAGCATCGCTGGACATTTATGGGCGGCCTGGAACCACAACTAGATGGCTGTATTTAGCGAAGGTTTTAGCCTACGCGTTAATAATAAGGTGAAAATGATTGGTTGCATACAGATTCAACCTACTTCGTAGGGTGAGTGAGTTTATTGTATGTTAAACCCATACATTTGGGACTACTGAACCATAGTCTGTATTGCCACATGTAGACGGACTTCAATCCTACCAAATGGGTCATTTAGCCTCTATTTATACATATTTCATTACCTTAACTACAGAGCGGACATTGTACCGCTATTTGAGATGTATTGCCAATACAACACTGTATGTCAATTTAAGTTTTAATTAGTCGGCCCATGACCTCAAATTTCTGATATTGGAGTATAATTTTTCTCTGTGAATAACAAAGAGCAAGGGTTATCCATTGGTACCCATGGTGAGTGTGGACATTTCAGTTCACTGTTGGGCAGAATAGGTCCTTTCATTTTCATGTGTAAGGCGTCAAAATTCCCCTGCCGTTAAAACTGTACATTTTAACTAACCTTTGCATATCTCAGCTTTCTTTCTTTTCTATTTTTAAAACTTTTCCTGGGTCTTACAAGGGTTATCCATTGGTACCCATGGTGAGTGTGGACATGTCAGTTCACTATTAGGCAGAATAGGTCCTTTCATTTTCATGTGTAAGGCGTCAAAATTCCCCTGCCATTAAAACTGTACATTTTAGCTAAACTTTGCATATCTCAGCTTTCTTTCCTTTCTATTTTCAAAATTTTCCTGGGTCTGACAAGGGTTATCCATTGGTACCCATGGTGAGTGTGGACTTGTCAGTTCACTATTGGGCTGAATAGATCCTTTCATTTTCTTGTGTAAGACGTCAATATTCCCCTGACGTTAAAACTGTACACTTTAGTTAATCATTGCATATCTCAGCTTTTTAAAAAACTTTTCCTGGGTCTGACAAGGGTTATCCATTGGTACCCATGGTGAGTGTGGACATGTCAGTTCACTATTGAGTAGAATTGGTCTATATTTACGGCTTATCATGTACTTTACTTTCCCTTACTCAGTATAGTTTTTCTCTGTGAATAACAAAGAGCAAGGATTATCCATTGGTGCCCATGGTGAGTGTGGACATGTCAGTTCACTATTGGGCAGAACAGGTCCTTTCATTTTCATGTGTAAGGTGTCAAAATTCCCCTGACGTTAAAACTGTACTTTTTAGCTAAACTTTGCATATCTCAGCTTTCTTTTGTTTTTTTTTTGTTTTTTTGAACTTTTCCTTGGTCTGACAAGGGTTATCCATTGGTACCCTTGGTGAGTGTGGACATGTCAGTTCACTATTGAGTAGAATTGGTCCATATTTACGGGAAGGAGTGAAGGTACGTGTTAGTTCTGGCTGCCAGGTGTATGAATCTCACACTGTGACCGCAGGTGGTTGTAGATGATTGGATAAGATGGTCATGTGGTACTGATATAAGACTATTGATAATTTTATAAAACATATGTAACTTGGCTTGATTTCTTCTGAGCTCTAAAGTTGGCCGGTTTAGGTGGTTTAGCATTAATGTTACACTAGCTGTTCGGTTGAAGTTGTTATGCACAAACCTCGCTGAGTGACGTTGGACCATTTCAATTCTATTTACATCTCCAACTAGATGTGGAGACCAGACAGTTGAAGCATACTCAAGTGTAGGGCGGATGTAAGTAGAGTAGCAAGCTGACTTGACAGATGGTTGGCACTGATTTAAGTTTCTTTGCAAGAAGGATCTAGTTGAATTGGCTTTTTCGTTATCTTGTTAATGTGTTCAGACCATGAGAGATTGTTGGTAATAGTAACATCAAGGTATTTTGCACTGTTGCTTTGTTCAATGACTAAGTCACAGATTGAATATCTAGATGGTAGAAGTCAGCCTTATTCCATAAAAATATATGCCTAGATATTTCAGGAGTTGTCATTACATTAAGGTGGGTTTCAACATGTACAGTTTCATGGTTGCCAATACCAGGGATTACCTTGCATTCTGTAATTAAGGATGGTCTATTTGTGGCAAAAAAGTCGAGTATATTGTTGTTTCTTGTTGGATGGTCAACAAGTTGACAGAAACCATGAGTAATAAACAAATCTATTATAAGGTTACACAATGCAAGTGGGTAGCTGTTATCTTTAACTGTCCAGCTTTTCCAGCATATGTTGGGTAAATTCAGATCACCAGCTATCCATATAACACTATTAGGATGGTCAAGGATTATTCTTTCAATAGTTTCACTAAGAGTTTCAGCATATGAGAGATTATTGGTAGGGGGACGATATACTGATATAATAATCAAGTTGCCTTCTTCAAGGTCAATCTTACATGATAAAATTTCACAGTCATTGGTTATGTTGATACGTGTGCATGTGTAGGTATTACAGCAACCAAAGAAAACCCTCTGTAACCATCAAAACGATCTTTTCTATGAATTGTGTAACCCGAAGGAAATATTTCATTGTTGATGTCATCCGAAAGCCAAGACTCTGTACCGATAAAAAAGTCTGGATTGGTGGTTAATAATAGGTGGGTAAAGGAATCTTTTTTGGATTTAATACTTTGACAATTTGTCACAATCAACTTATATGTACTTGGTGGATAATTCAAGGTGTTAGAATCATGAACATGATCAGGGGTGTGGGGGACAACTATTTGTCCCTCTGTACAATCTTCCGGTTTTTTTATTTTATAGTGTTTACCAGATTTATTTAACTCTAGAAGTTTTGACCTTAAAGCCTTATTTTCCTGTTGTTCCTTTGGAGTAAGGTCTGGTGTGATATAAATTCTTTGGATGTCTTCGGGATGGTCTTTGTTACGAAGCTTTGTACAGTTTTTTTTAATATCAAACCTTTTTCATGATTAGAGCTGACATAAATTTTAAGTAGTCTAGGTTTGGCTCCCTTAGAACCCAATCTGATTGCACTTGTGATGGTAGCAGGTGTTCCTATGTATTTCTGGATTAGTTTTGAGGAAGCATCTATGTCATCAGTCTTTCTAGATTTTGGATCTTCTTTAGTGGACTCAGCTAGTTGATGTACAATCAAATTGAGTTGGCATTTCTCCTTCTCTCTCTCTTCAGACAAGATGGCATTGATAGTTGAAATGATGGTAGGATTAGGTATTTGTGATGAATTAGTTAGTGGTGGTCCAGAACTGGGTTTGTCGGAAGGTTTAGGAGTGGAAGAAGGCTGCATTTCACTTGGAGTATTTGTTTGCTTAGTGGTAGATTGATCTTTGAGTTACAACCTCATTGAGTTTAACTCACTTGTGAGTGAGGTGACCAATTTCTTTAACTCTTCAATTTCATTTGCTTGGTGTTTAAACATGCATTGAAGACAGAAGTAAGGTGATTCCTATTCCGTGAGTGCTTCATATGAATGTTTACTAAGGCCAACACACATTCTATGTACCCATGCATTGCATGTACCTTCACAGAACACGGCATCGTCTCCTTCTATCTTTTTCTCTTCATTGTGCTCAACAATAACTTTACAACATACCGGACAATGTGCTGGGGTTGAGTCTTCCTCTCCTCCTTTTTTGTCATGCTTGTGCTTCTGGTCTTTAGGTGGTGTGTCATGCTCAGGATAATTCCTCTTCGACATAGATTGAGTGGATGACAACAATTAACGCGCCACCAGCCTGGTTATAAGTACGAGCAGAGAGAAAACACAATATCGGGCACCACCAACCTTTCCTGGTACCGTTAAGAATCTGATCGCCACGGTACAACAGCTTGAAAGCGTCAGGACGAAGCAGTACTAACAGGATGATGAAAGTAAGTGACCCTCCTAAATGTACACGCGCGAGATAGGCGATGCTTCGGTGTCCTCCAACCCGGGTGGCCTGTGTTCTGCAGTTTCCATTGTCAAGTAATCTCGGTGGGACTTCCACTGTAACTGGTTTAACCCAAAACAACAGGTACTAGAATTAGTGACAATGTGTTCTCTCTTATTAATGCACACACTACTTTGTACAGGCACACGTGATATTGTATTACATAATATTTATATAACACAGTTAAGTTACTAGTGTTACATCCGTAAAGGTTGGACTATCACCAAACTTTAATCTGTGTGTTCTCTGCTTTTTGTTTTTGCAGATTAATTCAATAAGACCACGTCAACATCTACTAACCAAGAGAAGAGGAAGCTCCCCCTAGTCCAGGCATCTCACCACCCGACGAGATGCTAAGTAAGGTACAGAAGCTGCCAGGTGAAATATGTAAGCATTGCAATACACCTTGTTCTAAGAAAGGTACATCATTCCAATGTGAAGTTTGTTACAGTTGGGTACATGCATCATGTGAAGGGTTATCAAATGATAATTACAAACTGTTTAATAAATTGTCTGCCTCAATGCCAAACATAGTTTACTGCTGCAATTTAAACCAATGTTACTCCCATCTAAGCCAGTTAACCTCAGTGGCAAATAATCCTCCAACTGAAAATGTTGACCACCACAACTTCCAAACTTTCATTGATAATCACAATGTCCTAGAGAACCCTGTCTCCAAACTTGCTACTCAGATTGAAGCTCTTTCCCAGGCCAACTTAGCCTTGGAGAAGTGTTTCAGTGATCTATTAAATACTCAATCTGAAACTCAGAAAATTATAAAACCACCAAAAGTTTCAACAGCAGCAACTGCCTCATCTATTGCGGATGAGCTTTCTGAACGTGAACGCAAGAAAAATAACATTATAGTTTATAATCTCCCAGAAGCACCCGAACAATCTTCAGAAGAACGGAATTTTGCTGACCTGTGCAAATGTATTGTTAAAGGTGACCTAAATATCCAGAAAATCTTCCGTATTGGCTGCAAAGATAGTACTAGAGTAAGACCTCTGCTGGTATGCTTAACTTCAGAAGATTCCAAATTGACAGTTCTATCTAATGCTCCTGCCCTCACTTCCATGACAATTACAAGAAAGTATTTGTCGCCCCCAACATGACAAAGTTCGAAAGAGCCAAGCACAAGAAACTAGTAGATGAATTAAAACAGCGTAGACAACAAGGAGAAACAAACCTGATCATAAAGAATTACTCAATTGTACGAAGACAACTGAGAAGATACAACACAAGTAATGTTAACACAAGTGCACCAAATCTTGCCCAAACTTCCCCACTTGCTCAAACCTCCTCATCAACTATGTCAATCGATGTGGGTAATCAGAATTCCTGATACCCCTGAGTTTAACCAAAGTATCAATGAACCTAACTCACATTTAATAAGACCAGACCCAATTCCAGTGTACTTGTGGAATTCTAGAAGTCTTGTCAACAAGTTGAAGAACTTTAATAGTTTTATACTTACTTCAAATTACAAAATCTATGGAATAACAAAAACTTGGCTTTCTGACCATATCTATAATCATGAAATTTTTCCTCCCAATTGCATTATCTATCGTTAAGATCGCTTATCTCGTGGTGGTGATGTTATGTTAGCAATTGACATGAGTATTCCTAGCAAACTGTCAACTAGTCCTGATGATATTGAAGTAGTTACCATTGAAATCCTGACCAGCAAGCCCTGTAAAATCTGTCTATTGTATAATCCTCCAAATAGTGGAACTGACTACCAAGACCATTTACTTTCATATGTATCTCTCCTAATGAAGGAGGATGATTCTATTGTGTTTATGGGTGATTTCAACACCCCAGATGTTGTTTGGTCAACACTAAGTGCAAACTCCCAGTTTTCTTCTAAAATCTGTTATCTAATATTTCAGCGTAACTATACCCAGATTGTTGAATATTCTACTCATGTCCAAGGAAATATTATATTGGATCTCATAATTACCAACTGTGATGAAAATATTTCCAGTCCCCAAATTCACACAGAAGATAACCCATTACTTAAATCAGACCACTATCCTGTTACCTTTAATAATCTTAACCGCTTCATAATTGCAAAGCCACAACAGTAAGTGATTCTATTAATTTATATGAATACTCTAAGGCAGGCTTTGATTCAATAAATGAATACCTTTCACATGTTGACTTTTCTTCCTGCCTTAATTCGTCTGACGTAGAATTTGTATGGACTTTAATTTTAAAAAATCTACTTGATGCAATTCACCAGTTTGTTCCACAAATCAAGATAACACTCAACGATTTTCCTAAATGGTTTACCCCAAGTTTAAACATAAAATCAAATGCGTTCACTTAGAAAGCGGTACTCAAAATTTCCCACACCTCATATCAAAGATCGATTGCAGGCTGCTGAGTTTGAAGCTGCAGAGGAAGCCTCAGCTGCTCAATCTGCACATGAATCTAAGCTTATTGATGACTTTGCTACTACCAATCAACCCAAGATATTTAGCTATATCAGAAGTTTGACTAAATCCGATCCTATCCCACACATTGTGTATTATAATGATAACAGCACAACCAATGATAAACAAAAGGCATCATTGTTTAATAATTACTTTTACTCTGTGTTCACTACTACTAATATTAACGAACCCCCTCCTAGTGAGCCTCTAGACTCTAGCACCCAACAACATTTAGTCTTAATTGATATTTCTGAAGAAGATACTTTTAACACTCTTAACTTGTTGGACCCACATAAGGCAGTTGGTATTGATGGAATTGGGCCAAAAATTCTGAAAAATTGTGCTTCATTTCTCTATAGACCACTACGCAATTTGTTCAACCTTTCACTTCGCAAACATGTTATTCCACTAGAATGGTGCACTCACACTGTAATTCCCATATGACAGAGGATCAGTTACAAACTACCGTCCTATATCATTGTTATGTAACATCTCAAAAATACTTGAAAAATAGATATATAATAAAATTATTGACCATCTAAACAAATTTATTTCACCTGCACAATTTGGATTCATCAAAAATAGATCTGTAATTCAACAATTGCTTATCCTTTTCAACCAAGTAATAAATACTAACCATCAAACTGACATTATCTATTTGGACTTTCGTTAGGGATGCGGCGATTATGCCGGCATAATTTCGGGCATAATAGATATGTGTGGGAATCAAGAATTATGCTAGCATTTTCAGGTGATTATAAAGCTTTAACAGTAGGGAAATCTTCGGCATGCACAATTCCGTTTAAAAAGATCGAGATACTCTAATAGAGCAGTCAGAAATTCTAATAGAGCAGTCACTGAATATTATTTACTCTAATAAAGCAGTCACATTGAAACGAAATACTCTAATACAGCAATCAGCTAAAGAATTCAAGACTATTTGGATCTTAAACATCAATAAAATGGTCTGATACAGCAATAAACTGGCATTATTAGCCAATTATGGTGGCATAATTTTGGGAATAATGGGCAATTCTCAAAAGCATAATAGGTGAATTTTTGAGCACTGCTCAAAAGCATAATGCTCACTTTTTGGAGCATAATAGCCTCATGCCTAACTTTCGTAAAGCATTTGACAGTGTGCCTCATAATCAACTATTGCTAAAACTAAATAGACTTGGTATATCCGGCAACCTATGGCTATGGTTTCAATTCTATCTCCTACATCGTCAACAGTGTGTAAAGATAAATAATCAATTTTCTGATTTCCTACCAGTCTTATCAGGGATTCCCAAGGGCAGCATCTTGGGCCCTTGTCTACATTAACGATCTACCAGACCATGTATTGACTTCAATATTATTACTATTAATTTTGTAGATGACACAAAATGCTTTTTTAAGTCTATAACTGATACAAATGACAGTCTAGATCTGCAAAAGGATCTAGATACTCAAGATGGATGGAGTATCAACTCTGATCTACTGTTTTAGTATTATCAAAATTTTATTCATGTCCTTTAAACCTCACCTGCAAACATCCTACTCTATAGGCAACAATGTTATATCCAAAGTGACTACTCATAGAAATCCAGGTATCATTATCTCATCAGATTTAGACTGGGAACCCCACCACCAACACATAGTATCAAAGGCTTATCGGATGTTAGGCTTATTACGACGTTCCTTTTCAACTAACGTAACTGTTATATCCTAGAAACATCTATATATATTGCTAGTCAGATCACAATTAATGTTTTGTTCAACACTATGGAAACCATATTTATTAAAAGATATCAGACAACTAGAACAGCTTCAGCGTTGTGCAACAAAGTACATATTGAATGACTATACCAGTAACTATAAATCTCGATTACTTGAACTCAAAATTTTTCCTTTAATGTATGTCTTGGACATCTGTGACAAAATGATTTTTAATCAAAAGCCTTAAAGCCCCTACAAATGCATTTAATATCACTGACTATATTAAATTCACTTCAGGAAACACACGATCAGCATCTAGCTATAAACTGAAACACATAAGGAATACTAATGTTTCCAGCAGCAACTTCTATTTCAACAGACTCCCTCGTATATGGAATGTTTTACCAATAATAAATTACAATCTTAGCCTACCTACTATCAAGTACAAACTTACAAACTTTCTATGGAATCATTTTGAACTAAATTTCGATCTTGACAATGCATGCACTTTTTCTTTTGTTAGTCCCTATTGTAATTGTAATAAGTCCCCCAAACCTCCCAACTTTGATCACCTGTAACCCTTGTTTTAAATGAGTTCTTATATAATATAAGTACTTATAACTAATCTTAATAACTACTTACTCCTGGCCACTGGCACTGGATGCCAGCGGACCTTCAGCATACACTAGATTTTAAGGTCTACTAATGTTTATACTGTATGTATCTTGTTGTGTGTATGCTGTAAAGCAAATCCCCCCCCCCCCCCCCTCCCCCCCCAAAACACCTTTGCTGTAACAAAAGGCACGTCCAAGAAACTACAAGTATCTGTAACCCTATGTAAAACAGATAAGCTGTAGAAAACACTCCATGAAATTAATGGGTACCTGAAATAGCTGGTATCTAGAGTAGCCAAGAATCAATAATGTTATACAACTGACTATGATTAACAAAGAATACCTTGGCTATAGAACACGCAAATAAAAGTAACCGGCAACCAAAACAGCTGATATCTGAAGCGGCCAAGAATAAAAGTTAAGTTGATACAACTTACTACAATTATTAACTTGCAACATTGAATCTTAATCATTCAACTGTGTTCTATACATTCACTCTTGCTACATCCTAAATTAATTCTTTGTAACTCTAATTGGCTGGTAAATTAATTCTGCTTTGTAGAGGTATTGCAACCAAACCCAAATCTGCTGATAGGTGGTGAGCGTATACCATACATTCCTATAGTAGCTGTTAATTTTTTATTAGGACAAGGGCCAGTGGAAATTACTGGTCATGCCAAGCAATAATGGCTACAGTCAGTGTTAGCAAAGATGTGTGTAAAGCACTTATTTGCAAAGCATGCTTTTCTAGGTGATCTTGGGGAATGCCACCATCTTGAAATAGCAACTCTGTGATTGCATCTGGGATCTGGGAGTGTTTTCAGACAGAGATGTAAATATTCAGCTATATTGTTCAATGACTGTTCTATTAGAGTATTTTATTGCCTGACTGTTCTATCAGAGTATTTATTGCTTGACTGTTCTATTGGAGTATATCAATCATTCTGTATTTATCAATGAATAAAACCTGCAATGGCCACTGCCATAGTGTCCTGGGGACAACTTATCAACTTGGTTTGCCACTTGTAGAGCTAGATGCTTTGCTAAGGGTTATGAAAGAGATAAACATCATACTATTATTCTCATTTCACTACATACAAATACACGCTTACATCATATACAAGCACAAGACACAAACAAAATGTGCAAACACTATACACACATGTTCACAAACATAAACCACATATTGGTTGTACTCAAGTTAATATCACATCTTGTGTGAAATGCTCTTGTAGGCGAGATGGTAGTGCCATTACTTGGTGCTAAAAAGTTCTTGCAGAAAAGAAAATTGTGTTGTAGATTCTGTTTAGAGCTGAATCAGCTGATTAATTACACATGTCACTCCATAGTTAAGCTATGAGGATACCCAAGCAAGTGCCTTTGGTATTGTGACTGATGTTCCAGGTTAGTTGCATGTGTGTTTAATTTGAGGTTAAGTTCAGTGCCTGCTTGTTCTTTTACAGGTCTCACTTAACACTGTGTTGTCATGCAGACATCTGAATATTGTGCAAGCTGTGTGCAACAACTTAACCCCAATTCATATACACAATCATTGGCAAACCACGAACCACATGCATATGTACATTCAAGTAATCTGTTTAAAAAATTAAAAGCCACAACACAAGCTCATACCGGCAAACCACAAACCACATTCCAGCAATTTGTTACAAACTTTGTTCATCATGGTATGTGCATATAATGATAGATTAATGAAAGCCACAACACAAGCTCCATGGTGCATTAATGGAAATAAATAAGTTCCACCTGACTAGCAATTATCACGTGACCTATAATTAGGAGATATCCCTTGGAAAGTCCCTGTGCAGTAACACTTCAAGTGATAAGTGAATACACTTGATACGCGATTTATGTTATTATTGATGGCAGTTCATGTCTTGAGAGGGAAGTATATAATATTATTAAATTTACATTAAAGTACGAGTACCGTATTGTAGAGCACAAGTTCCACTCGACTGACAATGATCACGTGGCCTATTTAGGGGAAAGGTCCCTGTAACCTCTCAAGTGAATACACGTGATACGTGGTTTACATTGATTATTGATGGCAGTCCATGTCTTGAGAGGACTGAATCCTACTAAATATTTGTTATATTGTAACTGGATTTCAATGGAGTGGCGAAGAGTACTTTAATTGATTTGAAACTAAGATATGTACACCGCTTGAGAAGTCGAATGGATATTAAAGAGTTCAAGTTGGGTTGGGTTGGGCTTGCATGAAGCTACCAGTACCTCTTCAGCAACCTTTTTAGGCTCTTGTTTCAGAACCCAAGAATTGTGTTCTCGTCTGCTCTGGTCTTTTAGTGGGGGTCCTGACGTGTTTCCATCCCAGATCAGGATGTTGCTACCTCTATTCTGCCCTTGATTAACAGTCATTCCCTTCCTGATCTTATCCATCCAGCTTGTGGGCAGCGTGTTTCCAAAATGAACTTGATATTGCTTGTCAGACCCTTTCACTTAATTCACTTACCATTCGGGACCAAGCCTGAATTCGTTCAATTTCTGCTGACTGCTGTGCCAGTTCATGGATTCAGTCCATTCCTTGTGATTCTTTAGGCCTATCCATGTCTATCACTTCAACACCGACAATATGTAACTAGATTAAAACTCTTCTACAACATTTTTTACTCCTCGTCAGTCTTAACAGTCCCAAATTACTTCACTAACACCACATATTTCATCCGCCACCACCACCCCTTCCATTTTGAGATTCCATTTGCTAGGACAGATCATTATAAATTTAGCTATTACCCCAAATCTATCCGCGATTGGAACAATTTACCAACTGACACAATAGAATCCCAATCTCTGCAAGTATTTATAGATAAATTATAACTGACTCTTATCTATGTGATTTGTAATGTTTTTCCTTACCTGAACATATCAGTTTGTAACTGTGTTTTCAGTAATCATAATCATAATCATAATCATAATCATGTCCTTACAGGAGTTTGTATGTTCTCTTTGATACTGGCTTGGTGTCCTTCTCTTTTCTGCCACTTCTCCAGTTCGCTGCCCATGTGGTACTGTTGTTGATCAATTTGGTGATCATCTACTGGGCTGTGGACATGGACTCATGCGTATACGTAGGCACGATGCTTTATGTGATGTGATATATCATGCTTTACTTCAGGACAACACTGGTTGCCATAAAGAGCAACGGTGTGCTGGCTTCCGAATGGATCGTCCGTGTGATATTTTTCACCCTGACTTTGTGCATGGGAAACCTGCGTACTTAGATGTTACTGTGCGTTGTCCATTACAAGAATCTTTGTTGGGTCGGTCTGCAGTTTCAGCAGGTGTGGCTGCTGTTAAGGGAGAAGAAGACAAGGATGCTCACTATGATGAGCTTGTGCAGGCTGCTGGAGGTGTCTTTGTCCCCCTGGTGATTGAGTTCTTGGGTTTGTGGTCTACTGCTAGTCGTCCTGTCTAGCAGGATATTGCTTTGAGGTCAACCACCAGGAGTGGAATTTCTCGTGGCCTAGCTTACCGCCATCTGCTAGAGCAACTCTCTGTTTGTCTGTGGTGCCACAATGCCCAGACATTTTTATGGTGGGGTCTATTCTACGGAACGAAACAGAACAAAACGGAATGATGGACTAAACTATGGAAAGGAACGCTTTCTCAAATTGAAGCCTGCAGTTTACTGTTGCTGAAACTGCTCTTACATGTTATCGACGGACCTTCAGAGGGTGATTAAACATGCTCTCAAGAAAGATAGAAACAATTAAAGGACTGATTGTGGGTTCTTGTTGGTTATCATTAGTAACAAAGTACTTATTCCTCGGGATTAACTGTCTCAGTGATGAATTTATCACGAAGGGTATTTAATTCATTGCTTGTTTCATCAAGCCTATAGTATGTGAATTGTTTATGCTTACTTATACACTCTGGGGCCTGGGCTGGTGTTTCAATTATGCATCTGTACACTGGAGGTACACTACATAGAAAGCAAGGAGACAAGAAAGAGTCAGTGGAATTAACTCAGTCAAAAAGTTAAGGAATTTCATGCAGTGTGTGGAGCAATGATACTGATAGACTGGGCCATGTGTCATAAGGAGGCTATATTCTGTGAGCATCCATAAAGTGGCATGCCTGAATCCATTAACTACTGCAGTGGACTGAAGCCAGCAGTGAATTGAAAAGTTTCTGTTTTCAACTGCTAGCCTTTAATCAATACTTGAGACCAACCAGACCTCCTAAGACTCCTATGTATGTATACTATGTTGATAGCCACCACAGGGATTTCTGTAGTGTAACATTTCACATACTTCTCTGCACATGTACAAAGAAGTTAACATGTATACTGTATTCATTTGTATCCTACTTGAATATGCTGCAACATTGTGGCCTGTGTGGGTACCCGACCTGGCAGTATACCTTGAAATCTCAACTGTATAGCAGATCAACACAGAGCAGGACAAATACATGAACTTATGAACCCATTGGACCAGCTGGACTGGGAATCACTCGAAAATATGTGCATAAATTTAAAAATTATGTATGTTGCACACAGCATGATGAAATTGATATAATATTTGATTTGTTACACTCCCATTCAAGAGAAGATAGAGTGGATTATTATGACACAGTCAGTATGGTTTTGGATAGTTAATGAATCATCTTTGACAGTGCTGTCTAAAGGTCCTTGCAATTGGTTTTAGCTATAATATGTCAGAAACACCAACTTCAAGTGTATTTGTAATTAGTACATACTTTATGATAGCACATATATATTAATTATATTTAGTACATAGCTACTTGTATGTGAGGCTAGAATTTTTGCAATTAAAGATGCAGTAAGATTTCATTTTACTTAGAGAAAACTTCAGCTTGTCATTAAAACTGGATTTATTTGTATATTGTGCAGAAGTCACACAAGATTATAATTCACATGTACTTAAGTTATTACAAAACTGAATGAAGGAGGGAGAATTAATTACATAAGGGGAGTGGGTTCCAAAGCTTAATTACTGAAGGGAAAAAATTTATATGAATCAATGTTCTGTTTGTCATTAGTTGAAAATATCCATTCCTTTAACCGAGGGTCACAATGGATAAAGAAATCTTTAGTGATATCAGTGTGGTCATTAATAATCTTGTACATTATTGTGAGTTTAGCTCTGACTCTTCCCTGTTGTAGTGTAGGTAGATCAGCATATTAGAACACTGGAGTATCTCGAAAAAATCATTTAGACAGAGTCTGGTAGCTTTCTTCTGGATGGCTTCAGTTTTGTTTTTGTGGGGATCCCAAACAGGTGATGCATATTCCACAATGGGTCTAACCATGCTTCTGTAACAATTGTACTTACACAACTTGGGAATGCAGTGATGTAAAATTCTGTGTATATAGAAGGTGTTGATTTGGTTGGTTCTTCTGAATATGATATTCAAAGTCAGCTTGCTCTCAAAACCCCTAGATAGGTAGCAGACAAAACTTCCTTGATTAGTGTGTTCTCAATGTAGAAAGTATGTACGATGGGACTTCTCATTTGTCACTCTTAAAACTCACATTTTTGAGGATTGACAGACATCATCCAAGTGTGAGACCATTGGACTAGCAAGTCCATATCTTGTTGCAAGGCAACACAGTCATCTGTATTGTGTATAAAAGAGTACAAACAAAAACATCACCATTATAGTCCATTGCAACTAAAATTTGATGAATTAAATCTCATAAATCTTCTGATGTGGTCTAAAACTCTGAGTGATACTTCACTCACTCAGCCACGTAACTATTATGCTGAAGTTAGACTGAATCAAGTTGTGATCAACTAACCTTTTCCTGTCACCAGTGCCTTTCTGGTTTCTGGAAGATGTGGCCAGTTTATTGTGACTGTGCTCTGAAACTGATGAAATTGATTAGCCTTCTGAATAGCTTGTCAATACCAGCAAAAACAATTAACTGACTTCCAATCCGGCATCTGAGCCACTGTAATAAACTCGCCTCAGTCATCAATAAATGAATTAAAGAGCACTACTTGGTATATTAGGGAGGAGAACAGTCACTGAGACAGCTAATACCACAATTACAAATTCGTTGCTAATAACGACTAACACGAACCCACAATCAATCCTTTAATCATCTCTATCTTTCTTGGAGGTATGTTTAATCACAAACTAGAAGTCCGTTGATAACTTGTAAGGCAATGGTAAGCTGCATGCTTCAATTTGGGAAAGCGTTCTGTTCCGTAGTTTAGCCCATCATTCTGTTCCGTTCCGTAGAATAGACCCCACCCATTTTTATATCGATTTAGCCTGTTGCCTGGCAGACCTTTGTGGAAGTTAAACTCTGTTTCATGCTCCCAATCCCTGCAGTTTGGTCAGTAGTCTGCAGGGCATTCTTCTTAAGGCCCCTGTCCAGGGGGTTTTACTGTGTGTATGCATGCTGGCGGTGTCACAGTGATATATTTTTCCCCGGGTAACGTGTTTCCCGCACACATATCCCTAGGGATCCGTGCTTCCCCGCACACATATCACTAACTCGCTAGCGACCTACAAGTCACAGTGATATGTGTTTCCCCGGGTAATATGTTTCCCCTTTATAAAGTCATGTGCAACGTACATAGTGTTAGCATAGGCGCGCATACACTTTTAATAATCATAGCCAGCCATACCTATGCAACTATATAGAACTATAATTATACATGTTGATGGAGGAAATCAAGCCATTCACTGGCATTCAACTATAACTGCTAACCTGTGCTGTGATTTGGCTATGTAGCTATAGCATCAGTTTAATAAAACAGTATAGCTACAAGTACATGTATACAGTATCTCTAGCTATATAGAGTAAATCATGTGATTGCATGCAGCTATGTATAACTAATCAATGTAGCTACAGCTTTGGCATGCAGTCAGTCATTATCTACCCCCTTGCCGGTTCTATCTGGGGTTCCCAAGGGAGTATTTTGGGACCCCTACTCTTCATTATTTACATGAATGATTTACCATCTTGTGTTACCATCAGTAAAACTTTACTGTTCCGGCATTGACAACACCAAGATTTATAATACTGTATGTTTGTAGTCTTGGAGATATTTCACTGTTTCAAAATGATTTAGACTCAGCAACTTTGTGGAGTATGAGATATAATATGTTCTTTAATCCAAAAAAGAGTGTCTGGGCCACCTATGTTAATGCAAAAATCATTACTAATTACAAAATAGCTGACACACATGTTTTAACAAATAGTTCACATAAAAATCTTGGTATTATAATATCATCAGACCTATCTTGGGATCAACACTACAAAAATATAATCCTAAGACCTACAGAATGCTAGGACTGCTCCATCGCAGCTTTAGCAAGCATCAAACAGTGACAGCCAAGAGAACTTTGTATATTTCCTTAGTGAGATTGCAAGTTATATACTGTTCAGTAATTTGGAAACCTAACCATATCAAGGACATCACACTTATTGAGCAGGTCCAGAGAAGAGCAACAAAGTTTATTTTAAATGATTATTAGTATAGCTAGCTAGTATAATTATTGTATTAGCTTATATAGTAGCTATAGCTAGTTAGCTAACTATAGCTATATACATGCAATATGCATGGGTGTCTATTAGCTAGATAGCATGCAATATATCTACTGAATGGTTGGATCGCGTACTGTTTGCAACTAGCCACGTGACCTTGGAGTTACTGCACAATGGCTATATCTTAGTGGGAAACACGGATCCCTGGTGATATATGTGCAGGGAAACACAAATCCCTAGGGATAAGTGTGCGGTGAAATATTTAAAAAATCGCTACGGGAAACATATACCACTGACAACTTTTGGTGGGAAACACGGATCCCTAGTGATATGTGTGCGGGGAAACACGGATCCCTAGGGATCTGTGTGAGGGAAACACGTTACCCGGGGAAACATATATCACTGTGACAGGTATGTCCATGCGGTGTTTTTGTAGGTCTGTGTAGGCTCTTTAGGTTTAGCTGCTTTTTTCTGCTTTTTGTTTTTTTTTATAAATTAAATTAGGTTTAACTTCTAGCTAGAGATAGGAGAGGGAAAATAATATTAAAGAGTCGCGAGAATACGAGGAGTGGAGGTTCACTAACGAAACCAGGATTAGACTAGTGTACAAAGTTCCACATTTATTCAAACTGATCAACCGCGTGTATGCGATTGGTTTTACCAACTTAAGTAGCAGCAAATACCAATATTATCCTGCTTGAAATTATTACGTGGATGGATTGTCAACAAGGTGTACTTGTACAGACCAAACAGCTTTCAGTATTGTCACTGTAGTGCCAATTTAGAAGTGGTGGAACTGTAGGTGGAGGAAGTAAGGTAATGTACATAATGCTTGTGCATAAAACTCTTTCACATTGTATACTGGTCTTTATGTACAGTGAAACCTGTCTAATCAGGACAATGTGTAGTAAGGTCATGCACTGCCGGGCCAATTTGTGAATCCCCAAACGTATTAACTCAAGGGTGTGATGAATTTCCAGGTCCTCAAATTATGTATTACCTCAAGAGTGTGATGAATTTTCAGTTCCCCAAATCTGTCATTTACGTAAAAAGTGAGATTTTTAGCTGTATTATATTTAATGCCCGCCTGTCGATTTTATAGGTACAGGGAACTTGGTCATAGCATGCAGTTCTCTTACTAGCATTGCTACATACATAATTTGGCTAGAGCTCTAAACTTGGCAACTAAGATCAAGCTTCAGTAGACAAAGGAATTTTATTATGTTATGTGTGTTCTTTAGTTCTCAACTGTCAAGTGTACATGGACTGTACACCAAGTGTATGTGGACTGTAGTAACATCAAGGACATAGCGGATCTTCAGGTCAGTCTGTGTGTACTAAGAAATTTTTATATTACCTCAAGGGTGTGATGAATTTTCAGATCCCAAATCTGTCATTTGCATAAAAAGTGACAGATTTTTAGCTGTACTGTATTTAATGCCCTGTCAATTTTACAGGTACAGGGTACTTGGTCATAGCATGCGGTTCTCTCACTAGCAGTGGTACATATGTAACTGGGCAACTAAGATCAAGGTTCGGGGAGTAAGTTTATATAGACAGAGGAATTATATAATGTTATGTGTGTTCTTTAGTTCTCAATTATCAAGTGTACGTGGATGGTGAGGCCTGGTAAGATCTTGGCATTATATCTCAGTTGATTGTAATTTTTTGAATTTCCAGGATGAAGCGTACAGTTGTGATGGGAATAACTATCCTATTTAATTGTCAGAATTTTATTGTTAATGTCACAAACAATTAATGTGATAAATTTTGTTATGTAACATGTGTATTAATTAAGTGACATGCATGTTGAAAGCCACAATGGGAGTGACTACTTGCTGTTAGGGTGAGTGATGCTATGTAACAAGCTGGTTTGAGCACCACCAGAACACACAAGTTATTTTAATACACCATGTATCTGCACCTAACGTACTGATCTTTAGGACTAAATTAGATGTATTTTTATATGACCGCCGGTTTGATTTTATTTAGATGTACTTGAGATTGGTTTTTATAAGACTTTGTCTTCCTTATACCAATTAACAAATAATAATAATAATGTGAGGTGTGGAAACAAGAAGTATTCTTGGAGCACCTTCTCTACACCGTTAAAAATGAAGTTTGAAGGTTATACCATGGAGTATGATGGTTATCCCTATCTTGTTGGTATAAAAAACAATTGGTATGAAGGTTATACTATATGGGATGAAGGTTATCCCTACAAGTTGGTATAAAACTTCACAGGTATAACGTTTATACCTTCGTGATGTCCTTATTCCGTTTTCTTCCGTGCATTTACTACATATTTCAATCTAAAGTGCAGCGCGTCATCTTTATGCGGCGCTTATTATATGATTCGTTACGGACGGGTGCTTTGGCGGACCGGTGTCACGATTTATCTACTTATAATGATCTGGAAGTACAGAGAAATAAGGTGGAACACCAGCAAATACGGGACACCTAAGTGGTTTGTCAGCTGCCCTTGGATCTCCTCGGATCACTGGGCACAGACGTAAGAGGATTAAGAGCGGTAGAAATATGATACAACCGGTCCTTTACAATTGTACATTATATTACTCCTGGTGATATGCATCTGTGAAATTTTGTGGCAGCTATAAAATGGAGTAATATTTTGATTAATGTAAACAACTATTAAAACTTTGCATGCATGTACATACACATTGCACAAGGAGGTGCCACAGGGACTAGTCCGGCACCACCTGCTCCTTTGCAAAAAGTGAAATACAGATACTAAATGATTCTACCACTCAGATTTAGTAGTGTGTGCCAATCACGTTCACACACAAATCACCTTGGCAACACAATGCTTTTGAAGGATAATGATCTGACATAACTAGCAATTACATACACTGTCTAATTGAATTCCTTTTAAGATTATTCAGTATCCCAGCTTCAGACCTTTACTTTTGCGAAGGGGTAGATGGCACGAGACTAACTTGCTGCACGGTCTACCAAAGTCAGTATGCAATCAAGATGAGACTTGAGACTACACAATATTGCTACTAGTAACAATGAGTCAAAATCTCAAGGCATACGAAGGGTTCAAATGTGGTGTACAACACAGACCAGCATGATATTCCCTTGCATATACATGTATGATCACCGGTTTAAAAGTGAAATAAAGCTAAGTAGTTCAGAGTGACTGCTTAGCTTTTAATTTCTTACACACAATCTTGTATGCTACAGAAAATATCTACTAGGTTACATGAATTTTGTACTTCCAAGGCAGGGGCAAGTTTCAGGAAACCACTTTGCATAAATTCAAACTGCAGGTATACAGAAATCATGGTATCTTTCATGAAACTGGAGCCTTCACCTTGTAAATAGTGTTTGTCATGCAATAGCAATGCTTGCTCTGAAGAATATTATTTGGTGAGATACTCTAACAAAGCAGTCAGGTAATTATAATACTCTAATATAACAGTCACTTAGCTGTAGAGAAAAAAAATTACTGTGTATGTCCTGCAAGGTGACATGATAAAAAAGGAAGCATTGCTTGTACAAAATACAAACAATGTCAAACATTACTAAAGGCATATCGTGTTATATTACCTTCCTCACTATCTGCGAAAGCCAATATTTGTGTACTTGTACTTAGTAGTGTTGCAGGGTGAACTGTTTATAATTATTGCAGGGTAAATGAGGCATGCATCCCAATGAGCAGCTTGTTGCTGCCAACTGGATTGAACATACCTGACTCTAGAGTCTGATCAAAGTTTGTATCTCATCAGCTACATGTCAATTAAGCAGTTGTGAAAACTATTCACAAGCAAGGAACTCGACTGAAATATTATTGCATAATTCAATGAACAACATTACTTGTGATCACAATGTTATAGCATAACTAGTGTTTGTGTTACTTGTACTTGATTTGAGTTTGTATTTCAATGACCAAGGGCTATTTGGTATACTAGCAATACCTTTCGTAAATACAATTCCTAAAGGGAGAACTAGTGGTGATCTACGAACAACTTGAGAATTCGGCCACCCACAGCTGTAATGTCGGGCAGTACCATCACTAAATCTGGTGACAGGAATTTGGATCTTAAATCGGAGCAGTGGGATCTTCTTATAGCACTAAAAAATTGTTACATCCTTTACAGGTTGCCACCACTTATTTCAGCAAAGAATTCAATGTGTCTTCTTCAGCATTATATCCAGTGCTTCACGGGCTACTAAAATTTTGGGTCTGTCTATGTGTATCATGTCCTTATATTATGTCATTATGATGTAATATTAATACCCTATGGTAATAAATGGTATTATATTGGTAATATGGGCAATACAGGTAATATGGGTAATACGGGTAACATGGGTAATAATGGTAATATGGGTAATATGGGTAATACAGGTAATATAGGTAATAATGGTAATATGGGTAATACTGGTAATATGGGTAATACTGGTAATATGGGTAA
The DNA here is from genome assembly GCF_963678975.1 of Dysidea avara. NCBI lineage: Eukaryota > Metazoa > Porifera > Demospongiae > Dictyoceratida > Dysideidae > Dysidea > Dysidea avara. The sequence continues at coordinate 26,958,082 of NC_089273.1, forward strand.
TACGGGTAATACGGGTAATACTGGTAATATGGGCAATACTGGTAATATGGGTAATACGGGTAATATGGGTAATACGGGTAATATGGGTAATACCAGTAATATGGGTAATACCGGTAATATGGGTAATACGGGTAATATGGGTAATACTGGTAATATGGGTAATACGGGTAATATGGGTAATACTGGTAATATGGGTAATATGGGTAATACGGGTAATACTGGTAATACGGGTAATACGGGTAATACGGGTAATATGGGTAATACGGGTAATATAGGTAATATGGCTAATACTGGTAATATGGGTAATACTGGTAATATGGGTAATACGGGTAATATGGGTAATATGGGTAATACGGGTAATACGGGTAATACTGGTAATATGGGTAATACGGGTAATATGGGTAATACAGGTAATACGGGTAATAGGGGTAATACGGGTAATATGGGTAATACAGGTAATACGGGTAATATGGGTAATACGGGTAACATGGGTAATAATGGTAATATGGGTAATATGGGTAATACAGGTAATATAGGTAATAATGGTAATATGGGTAATACTGGTAATATGGGTAATACTGGTAATATGGGTAATACGGGTAATACGGGTAATACTGGTAATATGGGCAATACTGGTAATATGGGTAATACGGGTAATATGGGTAATACGGGTAATATGGGTAATACCAGTAATATGGGTAATACCGGTAATATGGGTAATACGGGTAATATGGGTAATACTGGTAATATGGGTAATACGGGTAATATGGGTAATACTGGTAATATGGGTAATATGGGTAATACGGGTAATACTGGTAATACGGGTAATACGGGTAATACGGGTAATATGGGTAATACGGGTAATATAGGTAATATGGCTAATACTGGTAATATGGGTAATACTGGTAATATGGGTAATACGGGTAATATGGGTAATATGGGTAATACGGGTAATACGGGTAATACTGGTAATATGGGTAATACGGGTAATATGGGTAATACAGGTAATACGGGTAATAGGGGTAATACGGGTAATATGGGTAATACAGGTAATACGGGTAATATGGGTAATACGGGTAATATGGGTAATACTGGTAATATGGGTAATACGGGTAATATGGGTAATACGGGTAATATGGGTAATACTGGTAATATGGGTAATATGGGTAATATGGGTAATACGGGTAATATGGGTAATACGGGTACTACTGGTAATATGGGTAATACGGGTAATACTGGTAATATGGGTAATACGGGTAATGCTGGTATTATGGGTAATACTGGGGGTAATACGGGTAATATGGGTAATGCTGGTAATATGGGTAATAAGGGTAATACGGGTAATATGGGTAATACGGGTAATATGGGTAATACGGGTAATATGGGTAATACGGGTAATATGGGTAATACTGGTAATATGGGTAATACTGGTAATATGGGTAATACGGGTAATATGGGTAATACTGATAATATGGGTATTACGGGTAATATGGGTAATGCTGGTAATATGGGTAATAAGGGTAATACGGGTAATATGGGTAATACGGGTAATATGGGTAATACGGGTAATATGGGTAATACGGGTAATATGGGTAATACTGGTAATATGGGTAATACTGGTAATATGGGTAATACGGGTAATATGGGTAATACTGGTAATATGGGTAATACGGGTAATATGGGTAATACGGGTAATACTGGTAATATGGGTAATACGGGTAATTTGGGTAATACGGGTAATATGGGTAATACTGGTAATATGGGTAATACGGGTAATACGGGTAATATGGGTAATACTGGTAATATGGGTAATACGGGTAATATGGGTAATACGGGTAATATGGGTAATACGGGTAATACTGGTAATATGGGTAATACGGGTAATGCTGGTAATACGGGTAATATGTGTAATGCTGGTAATATGGGTAATACGGGTAATATGGGTAATACGGGTAATACTGGTAATATGGGTAATACGGGTAATGCTGGTAATACGGGTAATATGTGTAATGCTGGTAATATGGGTAATACGGGTAATATGGGTAAGACGGGTATTATGGGAAATACTGGTAATATGGGTAATATGTGTAATACTGGTAATATGGGTAAAACGGGTAATGCTGGTAATATGGGTAATACGGGTAATTTGGGTAATACGGGTAATATGGGTAATACTGGTAATATGGGTAATACGGGTAATATGGGTAATACTGGTAATATGGGTAATACGGGTAATATGGGTAATACTGGTAATATGGGTAATACGGGTAATATGGGTAATACGGGTAATATGGGTAATACTGGTAATATGGGTAATATGGGTAATATGGGTAATACGGGTAATATGGGTAATACGGGTACTACTGGTAATATGGGTAATACGGGTAATACTGGTAATATGGGTAATACGGGTAATGCTGGTATTATGGGTAATACTGGGGGTAATACGGGTAATATGGGTAATGCTGGTAATATGGGTAATAAGGGTAATACGGGTAATATGGGTAATACGGGTAATATGGGTAATACGGGTAATATGGGTAATACGGGTAATATGGGTAATACTGGTAATATGGGTAATACTGGTAATATGGGTAATACGGGTAATATGGGTAATACTGATAATATGGGTATTACGGGTAATAAGGGTAATGCTGGTAATATGGGTAATAAGGGTAATACGGGTAATATGGGTAATACGGGTAATATGGGTAATACGGGTAATATGGGTAATACGGGTAATATGGGTAATACTGGTAATATGGGTAATACTGGTAATATGGGTAATACGGGTAATATGGGTAATACTGGTAATATGGGTAATACGGGTAATATGGGTAATACGGGTAATACTGGTAATACGGGTAATATGGGTAATACGGGTAATACTGGTAATATGGGTAATACGGGTAATGCTGGTAATACGGGTAATATATGTAATACTGGTAACATGGGTAATACGGGTAATATGGGTAAGACGGGTATTATGGGAAATACTGGTAATATGGGTAATATGTGTAATACTGGTAATATGGGTAACACGGGTAATGCTGGTAATATGGGTAATACGGGTAATTTGGGTAATACGGGTAATATGGGTAATACTGGTAATATGGGTAATACGGGTAATACGGGTAATATGGGTAATACTGGTAATATGGGTAATACGGGTAATATGGGTAATACGGGTAATATGGGTAATACGGGTAATACTGGTAATATGGGTAATACGGGTAATGCTGGTAATACGGGTAATATGTGTAATGCTGGTAATATGGGTAATACGGGTAATATGGGTAATACGGGTAATACTGGTAATATGGGTAATACGGGTAATGCTGGTAATACGGGTAATATGTGTAATGCTGGTAATATGGGTAATACGGGTAATATGGGTAAGACGGGTATTATGGGAAATACTGGTAATATGGGTAATATGTGTAATACTGGTAATATGGGTAAAACGGGTAATGCTGGTAATATGGGTAATACGGGTAATTTGGGTAATACGGGTAATATGGGTAATACTGGTAATATGGGTAATACGGGCAATATGGGTAATACTGGTAATATGGGTAATACGGGTAATATGGGTAATACTGGTAATATGGGTAATACGGGTAATGTGGGTAATATGGGCAATACGGGTAATATGGGTAATACTGGTAATCTGGGTAATGCTGGTAACATGGGTAATACGGGTAATATGGGTAAGACGGGTATTATGGGAAATACTGGTAATATGGGTAATATGTGTAATACTGGTAATATGGGTAAAACGGGTAATGCTGGTAATATGGGTAATACGGGTAATTTGGGTAATACGGGTAATATGGGTAATACTGGTAATATGGGTAATACGGGTAATATGGGTAATACTGGTAATATGGGTAATACGGGTAATATGGGTAATACGGGTAATATGGGTAATACGGGTAATACTGGTAATATGGGTAATACGGGTAATGCTGGTAATACGGGTAATATGTGTAATGCTGGTAATATGGGTAATACGGGTAATATGGGTAATACGGGTAATACTGGTAATATGGGTAATACGGGTAATATGGGTAATACGGGTAATACTGGTAATATGGGTAATACGGGTAATGCTGGTAATACGGGTAATATGTGTAATGCTGGTAATATAGGTAATACGGGTAATATGGGTAAGACGGGTATTATGGGAAATACTGGTAATATGGGTAATATGTGTAATACTGGTAATATGGGTAAAACGGGTAATGCTGGTAATATGGGTAATACGGGTAATTTGGGTAATACGGGTAATATGGGTAATACTGGTAATATGGGTAATACGGGTAATATGGGTAATACTGGTAATATGGGTAATACGGGTAATATGGGTAATACTGGTAATATGGGTAATACGGGTAATGTGGGTAATATGGGCAATACGGGTAATATGGGTAATACTGGTAATATGGGTAATGCTGGTAATATGGGTAATATGGGTAATACTGGTAATATGGGTAATACTGGTAATATGGGTAATAAGGGTAATACTGGTAATATGGGTAATATGGGTAATACTGGTAATATGGGTAAAACGGGTAATGCTGGTAATATGGGTAATACGGGTAATTTGGGTAATACGGGTAATATGGGTAATACTGGTAATATGGGTAATACGGGTAATATGGGTAATACTGGTAATATGGGTAATACGGGTAATATGGGTAATATGGGTAATACTGGTAATATGGGTAATACGGGTAATGTGGGTAATATGGGTAATACGGGTAATACTGGTAATATGGGTAATACGGGTAATATGGGTAATACTGGTAATACGGGTAATAAGGGTAAGACGGGTAATATGGGAAATACTGGTAATATGGGTAATACGGGTAATATGGGTAATATGGGTAATACTGGTAATATGGGTAATACGGGTAATGTGGGTAATATGGGTAATACGGGTAATATGGGTAATACTGGTAATATGGGTAATACGGGTAATATGGGTAATACTGGTAATATGGGTAATACGGGTAATATGGGTAATATGGGTAATACTGGTAATATGGGTAATACGTGTAATGTGGGTAATATGGGTAATACGGGTAATATGGGTAATACTGGTAATATGGGTAATGCTGGTAATACGGGTAATATGGGTAATACTGGTAATATGGGTAATACGGGTAATAAGGGTAATACTGGTAATATGGGTAATATGGGTAATACGGGTAATACTGGTAATATGAGTAATACAGGTAATATGGGTAATACGGGTAATACTGGTAATACGGGTAATATGGGTAATACGGGTAATATGGGTAATACTGGTAATACGGGTAATATGGGTAAGACGGGTAATATGGGAAATACTGGTAATATGGGTAATATGGGTAATACTGGTAATATGGGTAATACGGGTAATGCTGGTAATATGGGTAATACGGGTAATTTGGGTAATACGGGTAATATGGGTAATACGGGTAATATGGGTAATACGGGTAATATGGGTAATACTGGTAATATGGGTAATATTGGTAATATGGGTAATACTGGTAATATGGGTAATACGGGTAATATGGTAATATGGGTAATGTAGGTAATATGGGTAATGTAGATAATGTATTATGGGTAATGTAGGTAATATGGGTAATACGGGTAATGTGTGTAACTTAGTTAAAATGGGTAATATGGGTAATATGTTTAATACTGGTAATATGGGTAATGTAGGTAATGTGGGTAATGTAGGTAATATGGGTAATGCGGGTAATACTGGTAACATGGGTAATGGAAGTAATACTGGTAATATGGGTAATATAGGTATTGTAGGTAATAATTATGAGTAATACTAGGTAATACGGGTAATATGGATAGTACTGGTAATGTAGGTAATATTGGTTATGCATGCAGGTAATATGTGTAATATGGATCTGGTGGTGTGAGAAATACTGGTAATATGGGGGTAAATAATAGTTATACGTGTGCACTATCGGGTCTATGAAATTTATATAGCCATGCAAAGGTCTGAATCTGTAGCGCACGATCAAAGCGAAGGAGCTATTACATGCTATAATGGCCTAAGGGTTTATAAGTTTTATAGACTACCATATTATATATAAATAACTGCTTTAGACTGTATTTTACATTACACTCAGATTGCTTCCTTTTCCATGAATGGCTGTTTCTGCTGTAGACGGTCGAAAGTGGCTGGTTTTCTGCTTGCAAATGGTGACCCATTACACTTCGTTTTTAGCTATGCTCCACCCGTAACACAGCAATACAAATGAAGAACAGTATGAGAAGCATTTCTGCAATCAATTCAGTCGAAATGGAAAATAAACGTGATAAGTATGCTAGCTAGCAGAGCAGGGGCTAAAAAGGGGGCTAGTTGTGGCCAAAAAGCTACTTGTAAATGACTGGATAATGTTGTCACTAAGGAAATGACAGAATTTAAAATTTCAAGGCAGTCTCAAATAAATTTTTAGCAAATATCACAATAATTCAATTATGTCCCAAATACCTGTTTAATGCCCACCTTGTGGTCATCTGAATTTTCAAATGGCACTTGTCCCCTTTTGCCGCTGGTCCCTTCAATGTACTACAGGAATTTGACTAAAAGTACCACAAGATACAATCTTGAGATAGTCATTTTCAAAACTTTTCTGGTCTACACTTTGAATTGCCTTAAAATCCAAGTAGTTTTAAGTTTCTTTCTTACAGTCCACTATAAAATTTTAAAAAATTATAATAAAACAAGGCTTGCATGTACACAATTCTTATTCTTAAATTTTAGTCCCTCCAGCTTGCTTTTTATTAAAATTACTTCTAGATCTCAATCATTTCTCTAAAATTGCTTCCAAATTCAATGTTGCCACACTCACCTATGTTTCAAAAATTCCCTCCTCAAGACCCCACTATAGTCCCTACAGTTCTCCTCTTTACTTGCACTTTGTCACACAAGCCCTCTCCTTCTTTACTTTAACTGTTTGGGCAATCATGGCAATATCACTCCCCTGGTCTCAGATTAGCTACAGCCGGCTAGTTGTAAAAATAGTAAAAATAGTTTTTAGCCACTGTAGCGAGGGAATCTGCATTACACTATCATGAATCAACACCTTCAGCACTTTTGTTGTAAAACCTTAATAAATGAACTTGGTTCCATTTGGGGTTGAAGGCAATAGGTCAAATACATGTGAAGTTATGATCAGTCAAACATAGGTATAAGACCTTTTTTACAGATTTTATCACATACACACTTTATGTACTCATGAGGTGTACCTTGATGATACACATGTGATACATTTTCATGTACTCATGAGGTACATCTCAATGACACCAAGAGTCTAAAATAGAGATGAAAGTGTCTAATAGAGCATTTGTCCATCAATAATGGGTCTATTAAGTTAGAAGTATTTATTGTTCCTGTACGACCACATCCTTGTTAAGAAGGGAGGAAGGGTTTAAAGGGCTTCTGTCAAAACTCACTAGGCTTCTTTGAAATGAATATAGATAAAATGTGGTCATACAGGACAGAGTAGACATTCTCTTTTCTTTCATGGACTTTTGATGAATACACATGTGATACACACTTGATTTGTACCTTAATGATACACATGTGATACACACTTCATATACCCATGATGTGCACCTTAATGATACACCTATGATGCACTCATAATGTGCACCTTAATGACATACATGTGCTACACACTTCATGTACTCGTGATGTACACCTTAATGATACACCTATGATGTACTCATGATGTGCACCTTAATGATACACCTATGATGTACTCATGATGTGCACCTTAATGATACACATGTGATACATACTTCATGGCCTCATGATGTGCACCTTAATAATACACATATGATGTACTCATGATGTGCACCTTAATGATACACCTATGATGTACTGATGATGTGCACCTTAATGATACACATGTGATACATACTTCATGGCCTCATGATGTGCACCTTAATGATACACCTATGATGTACTCATGATGTGCACCTTAATGATACACATGTGATACACACTTCATGTGCTCATGATGTGCACCTTAATGATACACCTATGATGTACTCATGATGTGCACCTTAATGATACACATGTGATACATACTTCATGGCCTCATGATGTGCACCTTAATAATACACATATGACACACACTTCATGTGCTCATGATGTGCACCTTAATGATGCACTTGTGATACACACTTCATATACCCATGATGTGCACCTTAATGATACACCTATGATGCACTCATGATGTGCACCTTAATGACATACATGTGCTACACACTTCATGTACTCGTGATGTACACCTTAATGATGCACATGTGATACACACTTCATGTGCTCATGATGTGCACCTTAATGATACACCTATGATGCACTCATGATGTGCACCTTAATGACATACATGTGCTACACACTTCATGTACTCGTGATGTACACCTTAATGATTCACATGTGATACACATTTCATGTGCTCATGATGTGCACCTTAATAATACACCTATGATGTATTTATGATGTGCACCTTAATGATACACATGTGATACATACTTCATGGCCTCATGATGTGCACCTTAATAATACACATATGACACACATGTCATGTACTCATGATGTGCGCCTTAATGATGCACTTGTGATACACACTTCATGTACTCATGATGTGCACCTTAATGATACACCTATGATGTACTCATGATGTGCACCTTACTGATACACATGTGATACACATTTCATGTGCTCATGATGTGCACCTTAATGATACACCTATGATGTATTCATGATGTGTGCCTTAATGATACACATATGATACACACTTTATGTACTCATGATGTGCACCTTAATAATACACATGTGATACACATTTCATGTACTCATGATGTACACCTTAATGATACACATGTGATACACACTTCATGTACTCATGATGTGTACATGTGCTCCACACATCATGTACTCGTGATGTACACCTTAATGATGCACATGTGATACACACTTCATGTGCTCATGATGTGCACCTTAATGATACACCAATTATGTACTCATGATGTGCACCTTAATGATACACATGTGATACATACTTCATGGCCTCATGATGTGCACCTTAATGATACACATGTGATGTACTCATGAGCTTAATGCTACAGATATTATGTGATACACACTTCATGTACTCATGAGGTATGCCGTAATGACACCAAGTGTCTACAATTGAGTAGAAAGTGTCTAATACAGCATTTGTCCATCAATAATTAGAAGTGTTGATTGTTCCTGTATGACCACATTTTATTTATGCTGTTTTCAAAGAAGCTTTGTTATGAAGGGAGGAAGGGTTTAAAGGGCTTCTGTCAAAACTCACTAGGCTTCTTTGAAATGAATAAGATAAAATGTGGTCATACATGACAGAGTAGACATTCTCTTTTCTTTCATGGACTTTTGATGAATACACATGTGATACACACTTGATTTGTACCTTAATGATACACATGTGATACACACTTCATATACCCATGATGTGCACCTTAATGATACACCTATGATGTACTTACGATGTGCACCTTAATGATGCACATATGATACACACTTCATGTGCTCATGATGTGCACCTTAATGATACACCTATGATGTACTCATGATGTGCACCTTAATGATACACATGTAATACACATTTCATGTGCTCATGATGTGCACCTTAGTGATACACCTATGATGTACTCATGATGTGCACCTTACTGATACACATGTGATACACATTTCATGTGCTCATGATGTGCACCTTAATGATACACCTATGATGTACTGACGATGTGCACCTTAATGATGCACATATGATACACACTTCATGTGCTCATGATGTGCACCTTAATGATACACCTATGATGTACTCATGATGTGCACCTTAATGATACACATGTGATACACATTTCATGTGCTCATGATGTGCACCTTAGTGATACACCTATGATGTACTCATGATGTGCACCTTACTGATACACATGTGATACACATTTCATGTGCTCATGATGTGCACCTTAATGATACACCTATGATGTACTCATGATGTGCACCTTAATGATACTCATGTGATACACATTTCATGTGCTCATGATGTGCACCTTAATGATACACCTATGATGTACTCATGATGTACACCTTAATGATACACATGTGATACACATTTCATGTGCTCATGATGTGCACCTTAGTGATACACCTATGATGTACTCATGATGTGCACCTTACTGATACACATGTGATACACATTTCATGTGCTCATGATGTGCACCTTAATGATACACCTATGATGTACTCATGATGTGCACCTTAATGATACTCATGTGATACACATTTCATGTGCTCATGATGTGCACCTTAATGATACACCTATGATGTACCCATGATGTGCAGCTTAATGATACATCTATGATGTACTCATAATGTGCACCTTAATGATGCACTTGTGATACACACTTCATGTACTCATGATGTGCACCTTAGTGATACACCTATGATGTACTCATGATGTGCACCTTACTGATACACATGTGATACACATTTCATGTGCTCATGATGTGCACCTTAATGATACACCTATGATGTACTCATGATGTGCACCTTAATGATACACATGTGATACACATTTCATGTGCTCATGATGTGCACCTTAATGATACACCTATGATGTACTCATGATGTGCACCTTACTGATACACATGTGATACACATTTCATGTGCTCATGATGTGCACCTTAATGATACACCTATGATGTACTCATGATGTGCACCTTACTGATACACATGTGATACACATTTCATGTGCTCATGATGTGCACCTTAATGATACACCTATGATGTACTCATGATGTGCACCTTACTGATACACATGTGATACACATTTCATGTGCTCATGATGTGCACCTTAATGATACACCTATGATGTACTCATGATGTGCACTTTACTGATACACATGTGATACACATTTCATGTGCTCATGATGTGCACCTTAATGATACACTTGTGATACACACTTCATGTGCTCATGATGTGCACTTTAATGATACACCTATGATGTACTCATGATGTGCACCTTACTGATATACATGTGATACACATTTCATGTGCTCATGATGTGCACCTTAATAATACACATGTGATACACACTTCATGTACTCATGATGTGCACCGTAATGATACACTTGTGATACACACTTCATGTACTCATGATGTGCACCTTAACGATACACCTATGATGTACTCATGATGTGCACCTTACTGATACACATGTGATACACATTTCATGTGCTCATGATGTGCACCTTAATAATACACATGTGATACACACTTCATGTACTCATGATGTGCACCGTAATGGTACACTTGTGATACACACTTCATGTGCTCATGATGTGCATCTTAATGATACACCTATGACGTACTCATGATGTGCACCTTAATGATACCCATGTGATACACACTTCATGTACTCATGAGGTATACCTTACTGATACACATGTGATGTACTCAAGAGATGTGCTTTAATCATTATACATGAATGGATTTATAGAAAGTAAACACTAACTAGTGTAAGAAATAATTTTAAAAATTATAACATGGGCCGGAATACTGAGAGATTGCTGAAAAAGTAAAGAAACAGGAGTCAAACAAGCCAGTATGTTAAACACTCAGAGATCTCTATTTGAATTCAATTCAGTAAACATTTATACATTATCCTGATTTATGGAGAAACTACTATTTTTCATTAGTTTCTACCATATATATGTAGCTGTATACATTGAGTCCAAAATTAATAGAGATCTCCGTGTGTTTACATGCTGGTTTCTTTGACCCTTGTTTCTTTACTTTATTTAGCAATCTCTATTCTTATGTTTTAAAATTATTACACTAGTAAGTATGCATGTGGTGCAACCTACATGTATGAGATACAAACCATACATCATGTCACTGACTTATAAGGTACACAATACATATAGAGGACAAGTTTAGTACTAATGTTTGCATGTCAAATCAAATTTTTGCATGCATGACTTTACATATTTCAGTAAAACAAACTTGCTGTTCTTCACAACTACTATACACCGATTTTCATGTCCGTTATCCTGCTGATCGAAACACATGTGTGTAGCACAAATATTTTGAATGTGCGCACTAACAGCAGCTGCTAAATCTCAGCTGCTAAATCACAGACATCGTGTCACATGTGCATGCATGAATTTGAACAGGACAACGAACTTCAAAACTGGTGTACTGGCAGGGCAGTTTACATTAATTTTATAGACTTGTACTATATTCATGGTCATTACTGTAGTGCATTCATTGTTGTATCTCCTAGCAACTTAAGTAAGGTCAATCATTGTTAGTAATCAACCAAATTAGCACACTACAACCCATAGGGTTCCATTTTGATTTGACAACAGTAATGTGTCATACCAAAATGCCATTATCCTAACAAATCCTGGATGACTGCCCATTAGCTACAATCATCTCTGAAGAAATGTACATAAACCCATAGATATTTAAAATATATGAGAATGCAAAATAAATGTGTACAATGAAATACACACCACAAGCATGTACACGGCATTAGGTACATACTACATGTAATGTTGAAGTACATGTACATGTGCCGTAACTTTTGTATTAAAGAGAGACACTACTAAGTTTGCTTCGCACGCAAAGTGTTAGTGATGGTTGTTTTCTGCTTCCACAGTTTTTGGTTTAGATGTGTTTGTGGTTGCTATACAGTGCTTACATAAAACTGTCTTTAGGAGTGGTTCTGATCTATCAGTTAATTTAGATATGTTTGAGAAAATTGCAATCTGTACAATTTTGTAACTATTTTTTAAATTTTTGTCCTACAACTTTGCAATCTGCTATGTAATACATCAAAAATATGGTCAGAGTATATTTTCTTCAAATGAAATCATACTAACTGGCTCAGTGGCCACTGATCTGTACTTACCATTAGGTTGAATAAAAGCAACCTACCTAGGGCTTCAGTAAAGGGGCCCAGAATCATAAGTTCATAAGTTAGAAATACTACAAAGCCAATTGTCTTTCTACACAGCTACATATAGCTACTGTGTGTTATGACAACCAATTGTAAGTATTTGCAGACCACAGTAATGCAGCTATGAATAGTTTTCATACAGCACTGACAGTGTAGCTACGTACATATGGACGGTCTTCTACCAAGCAATGTCTCTGTATGAAGTAATAAGCAATAAGCATTGCATGGTTGCTCAGGGCCCCCCTAAATCTTGTTCACCTAGGGCTCCAAGGATACTATACAAGACCAGCCCAATATCTATATTACCATTAGTACCAGTATATCCCAGATTACTCATATTAGTAGCATTACCAATGTCACCAGTATTACACATGTTGCCTTGATTTTACCTATATTACCCATATCACCATTATTACCCGTATTACCAGTATGCATGGGTTCACCAGCCATAATTCAATACAAAAGGTTAACAAACAAGTATAAGGAAAACATTAGTTGGATTAGGGATCAAAAAAGTTGTGAAACAAATGAATCACAAAAAGTTGTGAAACAAGATAGGTTGCCTATACCTGCAGACATACTAGTGGACATTAATCCCTGATTCTATCATGGTTATAATAGACTGAATTAGGGATTAAACGTCCACTAGTATATATCTCTGCAGGTATAAGTGTAATTGTATGGTTTGGTTTGTTCACTTTGGATTGAGCAGCAGTTTTCAGATAGGTCTCACTGGCATCCTGAATAGAAGCTAATCGTATTACTTGAGATAAAGGCCCATGTAAGTCTAGAAGTTTCTTTGACACTCATTTGAACTAGTGATGAAGAGTCATGAGATACAGCAATAAGCACACTTGATGACAACCACATGATTCAATTTTTTCAATAGTTTTGTATAGTAGAATGTCTTGGTGTGAATTTTGAAGAGAATAATTTATTCTGAAATTACAAACCCTTCAAAAATAACCCACTATATGGTATACTGGTAATCCTAGCATTACTGTACAAGTAAAAGGAAAAATTAAAATAGAAGCAGTGAAACAAGCGAATATATAGTGAGGTTGCCTACAGGAGTTCAATGGTCTAGATTTGCTTTAGCTCATGGAAATAAGGAATGATTCATCATTTTACAAAACAGCATTGTGTGTCAGGAATCCCAGGAAGTTCAGTCAGCACATGAAAGTCCAAATATACTAAATCAAAAGCAAAATGTTGGATAGTTTGAACCCAATGGAACTCCAGTGGTATGATGTTCAAGGGATAATTAATGAACGGATAGCAAACTTCTAACTAACTGTTTCCAAAAAGTGTTACTAGATGATGTTGTGTCTCTGTTTGTACTAGTGTTCCAGTTCTAGACTCACTACTTCTCTTTATTTACATAAACGATTTGCCAGATGTTGTTAAACATAGTACTATGCGACTATTGGCAAATGGTTGTATTATTTCCAGACAAATGTGAACAAGACTCTTACCTATTCCAAGAAGATGTAAATGCAATTGCCAAATAGGCCTCCATGTGGCTCATGAAATTTATTGTATCTAAAAGTTGTTTTCTACAATGTACTGAAGCTAAACTGTACCAAGTGGATACAACACACCATGTACCCACTAATATCTGCAGATCACTGCAAGTACTTAGGGGTTACTCTACAATCAATCTTATCTTAAATTGGATAAGCACATCAGAGAGAAAGTGATAAATGCCAATTCTACTTTAGATTTGATACATAAGAATATTAAAGTTTCTTCAAATCATGTAAGAAAAGTTGTCTGAAAAGCTCTGGTGAGAGCCAAATTAGAGTACGCATCTACTGTGAGGTCACCATGGCAAAATTATCTTATCAATGATTTTGAAAACGCTCAGCGTCACTCAGCTCATTATGTCTGCAATGACTATGACTATACCTCTAGTGTAAGTGAATTGATTGATGCCCTAAAATGGGAAACCTTAGCAGACCAATGTGTAAAAGCCAGTTTACTTATGTTCTATTAAATCTTTCACAAACTTGGCAAGAATCCCATTTAACTAGTATGTTCAACTACACAGCACAGTAAGTTTTACAAGTTGATACCAATGTCTAGTAGAAAACATTCTACCAAGCATTCAGTTTTATCAAGAACTATCCCTGTGTAGAATCAGTTTCTTGAAGAAATAGGTCAACTGACTCCTTTAAATGTATACTAGATAACTTTAAATCATTATTGTAATTGAGCAAATTTTCTCTTTCTGTGCACAGTCTTTGGTGAGCGAATAATAATAATTAATGGTTCATAATATACCATCGGAAAGACGAGGTCAGCCATTCTTACTAGGTGCGGATGAACTGGATGAACAAGTGAAGTGCTATACCAGGGATGTCAGCTGGAAAGAAAGAAGCAAAGACACTTATTGCTTGTGCAGAAGCCATGGTCAAAAGTGTTGCATGGTGCACGCGGACTGATTGATCTCTCAGAGAGCTGGTCCAAGTCTCTCCTTGGGTGTATATGTATTGGGTATGTTAAACAAAAGTCAACACATTAAATTCTCATAGCTAGAGCCTGTCATTTCAAGGAACTTAAAACAGCAATACTATCTTGACAGAAGGACTGCAGTACAGATAGCACATCCTTTGAATACTGCCTTGGACCAGTAACTCAGCATACTGATATGGCACACAATTAGATTTACATTTTCTGCAGTACATGTTCTATGTACCATGTGGGTTCCACTCATCACTGCCACAAAAGTCTGTATGATTAGTATATAGTTTCTGGATAATCTATTATTATCTTAATAAATATGATAGCCTCATACCACATCATTAATTGAAAATGCTATCCTACTCAATGTCATCATGAATCCTGGAGGTCATTCACAGTGGTAGCATATGACAGCAAACACAATGACTTGATGGTGATCCATCGTACCAAGTGCCATTGGGGTTTAGGCATTCCAGTATCCGAGCTTTGTAACAGGAAAATTTTCTGTAGATTCCCCAATAGCACTCTGGCACAAAATAACAAAGTGCATTTAACCTGTGATTGCGACCTGAAACATTGTATAGGGTTTCTGATCATTGTGAAAACCATAGTTTTTGTGTGTGCAAGCTCATTACTTTCTTTTTGTCGTATTAAACAGTTTTACAGTTTGTAGTGTATGTAGAAGACTACAAAAAATGTGCAGTCAGACTGAAGTACTGACTAATGAACAATTCAAGTGGGTAATTGTTTTGTTCAGGCTGACAATTTTCATTCAGGTGGGTAGTTGCTTTTTACAGGCTAGCAATTTTCAGGTACACCCACATTACTTATATTACGCACCTGCATTACCCATATTACCTGTATTACCCACATTACCCATATTACCCATATTACCCGTATTACTCATATTACCTGTATTACCCATATTACCAGTATTACCCGTATTACCCATATTACCAGTATTACCCATATTACCCTTATTACCCATATTACCAGTATTACCCATATTACGTGTATTACCCATATTACTAGTATTACCCATATTACCCGTATTACCCATATTACCCGTATTATCCGTTTTACCCATATTACCCGTATTACCCATATTACCCATATTACCCGTATTACCCTTATTACCCGTATTACCCATATTACCCATATTACCAGTATTACCCATATTACCCGTATTACCCATATTACCAGTATTACCCATATTACCCGTATTACCCATATTACCCATATTACGCATATTACCAGTATTACCCGTATTACCCATATTACCCATATTACCAGTATTACCTGTATTACCCATATTACCCGTATTACCCATATTACCCATATTACCCGTATTACCCATATTACCAGTATTACCCATATTACCCGTATTACCCATATTACCAGTATTACCCATATTACCCGTATTACCCATATTACCTGTATTACCCATATTACCTGTATTACCCATATTACCAATATAATACCATTTATTACCATAGGGTATTAGTATTACATCATAATGATGTAATATAAGGACATGATACACATAGACAGACCCAAAATCTTTACAATGCGTTGATAATGATCTGCCAGCTATTCAACAGTGTAAAACCACAGTTGCTGAAGAAATTAAACAAAGGTGGAAACTAGACTCATTAACATCCATCGATAGGGGAAGGATTCTTAAGAATGCACCTTTGATCTCTTGTATTGTAGATCCAAGGTTCAAAGAATGTAAATTCTTGGGAGCTAACAAACAATTTGAAGTTAAGACTGCTTTAACAACCTTGGTGTGTGAAGAGAAGGAAAGCTATGAGACTACACGGATTAGTCATCTGGAAGAATCCAATGGACCTGTTCCAAAGAAGAAATGTTCTGGCCTTGACATACTGTTAGGGGATGACTACACCAATGGTAGTGAAGATAATGAATTGGATTCTGATCCAATATTAAATGAGGTAGACCTGTTTTTCAAGGAAAGGCCTATTGATCGGGAAGAACCACCTTTGGTGTGGTGGAGAGAGAATCAGCACAGGTTCCCTATGATTTCCAAAGTAGCAAGAAGGTTTCTTACCATACCTATTACTTCCACTCCTTCAGAACGAGTTTTTTCTGCCGCAGGGTTGACTGTTACTCGATTACGCTCTTCACTAACACCTGAACATGTAAACATGTTGGTTTTCTTAAACAAGAACAGTTAGACAGTTAGCAAATTGTGATAGTAGTTGGCTACTTGTACTTGTAGTACATGTTAATGTTGTAGACAGTAATAAATATTATACTATTTTTCTATGTAGTACATTGCTAAATATTCATGTAGCAAATATACAGTAAATGTACAAGTTTCATCTTCTCTAACTCCTAAATGTCTTCATGGGTGGAGACTGGCGGCTATTGGTCCTTGCCATATCAGCTGCTGAATATGCATAATAAGTGTGTGTACACATGGAACAGCATTACAAGTGACCAAAAAATTTAATACCTGGTCTGGCTATAATTAACCACTACATTACTCAATTAGCTTTATAAACTAACACACAGTAAGAACTGACGAATACTCGGATATTTAGTACAACAGGAAGTAATTATTCAGTCAGCAATTACCACTATTCGTTTGAGCCTTAGTTTGTTTCTAGCTGAACTCTCTACAGGGTGATTTTTTTGCAGCAGAACTCTCTACAGGGTGATTTGTTTACAGCTGAACTCTCTACAGGGTGGTTTCTTTGTAGCTGAACTCTACAAGGTGACTTCTTCTAGCTGAATTCTCTACAGGGTGATTTGTTTGCAGCTGATCTCTCTACAGGGTGATCAGTCTGTAGCTGAAATGTCTACAGGGTGATTTGCTTGCAGCTGAACTCTCTACATGATGGTTTCTTTGTAGCTGAACTCTCTACAAAGTAACTTCTTCTAGCTGATCTCTTTACAGGGTGATTTGTTACTAGCTGATTTCTGGATGACTTGTTTCTAGCTGATCTCTCCATAGTGAAACTTGTTTGTAACTGAACTCTCTACAGGGTGATTTGTTTGTAATTAAACTATCTGCAGGGAGATTTGTTTGTACCTGAACTCTCTATAAGGTGATATCTTCTAGCTGAACTTTCTACTATTGTTTCTAGCTGATCTCTCTACTGGGTGATTGTTTCTAGCTGAACTCTCTACAGTGTGATTTGTTAAGTTTGTAGCTGAGCTCTCTCTTGTTTCTAGCTGATCTCTCTATGGAGTTATAACTTGTTTGTATAGCTGAACTCTTTACAGGGTGGTTTTTTGATTGGTTGCTGAACTCTCTACATGGTGACTTGTTTATACTACAGAGTAACATGTTTGTAACTGAACTCTCTACAGAATGACTTACTTGTAGCTGAACATTGTATAAAGTAACTGGTTTGTAGCTGATCTCCATAGGGTAGCAAACTTGTTTAATTAACCCTTTATTACCGAATGGCTAATATATTGCCTAAAAACACATGTTACGGGTGCCCTTTATAAATGGACACATAATTCCTTCATCCTGTTGAAATAACCACCAATTTGTTGAGTATGCCCAGGTGTTTCTCATAAAGTTTAATTTGAAGCGATAAGAACGAGTATGGAGAACTATCAACACTTATAAACACACAAAACGCATCAAAAACAATTATACCTGCTTAAATATCAATAACTTTCGCTCTGAGCACCATGATGTGTTCTACTAAGAATAAAACTATTCCTAACATGATAAGGATTCTAAACATATACAGTATGATACAACCTGGGGTTATAACAAGATGATGGCGCCTATCTTTCGCTGCCATGGTGAAGAATAACAGTGCACCTTTCTTCACTTCAAAGTGCGTGAGTTATGTGTTTTCCTGTAAGGTTTTTAGATGTTTGGGTAGAATGGAAATAGAGCTTTCTTCCGTGTTAATTAATGGGTGGGGTCCTAACGTATCAAGCAAAGATAATACAAGCCATAAAAAATCATTTCCTGAGGTTTTTCTGTGGTTGTACAAAATAACTTTGGTAAGAAAGGGATAATTATATAGATGAAATCTCTACTAGATAGTTACTTTGTAGCTGAACTCTCCACACAGTGACTTGTTTGTAGCTGAATTCTCTATAGAGCGGCTTGTAATGTTGTAGCTGAACCCTCTGCAGGGTGACTTGTTTATAGCTGAACTCTCTTCAGAGTGACTTGTTGTAGCTGAATTCTCTACAGGGTGACTTGTTTATAGCTGAACTCTCTTCAGTGTGGCTCGTAATGTTCTGAAATTCTACAGCGATATATTTGTAACTGAACTCTCTACAGGGTGACTTGCTTGTAGCTAAATTGTCTATAAGATTAACTGTTTATAGCTGAACTCCCTACAGAATAACTTGCAGTGTACATAATTCTAAAATGGAGTAAGTTAAAAACATAGCTGAATGTTCTATTAGGGTAACTGTTCTTTTAGAGCATCTCGATCTCGCATTTGCTACACGTAGTTGGCTATCGAATTATAACTCAGTGGTTTGTAATCCGATTCTTCTTTACTATTGCAAGGACTTTCTATGATGATTATTCCAGCCATATACCGATTTTCAGCTCATTGCTCTAAGCGGTTTGCCTGGTAGGCGTGAAAACTAATAGTTTTTTATTCATAAAAATCGATTGCATAATTGTGACACAGGTTGGGTTTTGTGTCATATCTCGATGGCCTTTATCTGGATTCCTTTCAAACCACAAAAAGGCACTCCTACGATAGTTACTCCATCTACATAGCAATTTTCAGCTCATTCCTTCAAGGGTTTACCCTGTGGGCATGACAGACCTTCGACCTTAATGTACGTGCATAATCGGCCATAACTCCGTCAATAATCATTGGATTCCTACCAAACTTGGTAATGAGATCCGTGATCATGCGCCCGTAAAGTGTGCCAATTGTCAGTACGATCCAAGCTTGCATTCGTGTTTTATGGCGGATTTTGCAAAGTGTGCATAAAGAGGAAAAACGAAGAAAAATAACCCCAAACTTTGACCGCTCGTATCTTGGAAATGGCCAGAGCTATGTTCTTCAAATTTGGAATGTAGACTCCCCTACCTAGCCGAAAATTCTGTAGCAAATTTGATTTCACTTAGATAAGGGATCATGGAGCTACAAAGGTGTGAAAAATGCGTTTTCTTCCTGTTAATATACTCACGGTGTGGTGCGCCAGCTTCTTGGGCCATATGACACACTACCATGTGTCTTGATACATCCAGTGGCTGCACTAGTATTGGCTTGGGTGATTGATCACCCAGTACAGGCTATCAGCCTTATTAGTGTTACATATTACCTGTAACACAAGGCATTCGGGCTTTGACTGATATGTATGCCCTATGCCCTCTGCCCTCAGGCCTGCAGCCCTTGGGCAGTTGGGCATGCATATCAGACAAAGCCCCATGCCCGTGTTACGACTATTACATAAACCCTCTGATTGAGTACATGAATACAAGCTGCATTTTGGTGTATGAACACACTCACATACAGATGTACGTACCTGCTGTTTAAATGCTTCTGTAGTATAGCACATTTCACCACGTTTTAGTAGCAACAGCTTCACCTCCACACAATTCTGTCCAGAATCTTTACTGATGGATTGAGAAAATTCTTGAATGAAACCACTAAGACATTTCACTGATAAGAAATACTGCATCACTCTCAGATTAAACTTCAGATCCTGTAATTAAATAGTGTTCACTTTATTAAAAGATGTGTATTTCCTACAACCTTTCTTATATGTACGTGCAATGAATTTCTTTACACTTGTGACTGGATTTTGTGAAACCAAAACACAATAACTTTTTAGTTAGTGGTAGAAGTGTACCGATATACCGATACATATTGTATCGGTGGCCGATATAGACATTTCTACTATATCAGTGGGAGCCGATATTGCTGCTAAAAACCGATACGATACACCAATATACAACTGAACCATCTTAAGGACACTGTCCAATGATCAAGCCACATTGTAAACCCTACTATTTAGCTAACAAGGGCAGGAAACAGTAGTCATCTTCCTTGTCTAAAAGCAGTACGCTATGCAAAGCCATCTAAGTACATGGATAATTACTGTTTTGTTGTCACAAAGCTTACCAATCATACAACAAACACTCATAGTGGTGAGCCTGGGGAAACAGCATAAAGATGAACCAAGAGCACAGCAGAAAACAACCAGTAGGCATTCCAGCCCGCACAGCTTAAATCACGATAAATACGGAGAGAACGTAGCACCGTCTTAGCAAGCTGCAAATGGGCAAGGTCGTACTAATACGGAATTCAGTCCGTCTATGAAGAATTACATGAATGTAATGCTGTTATGATTAAATACGAAGAGGACGGAACACGTCTTCGCAAGCTGAAAATAGGCAAGGACAGGGGCGGATCCAGAGTTTCGAAAGAGGGGGGGCACCTTTCTGAAAAACAGTTGAAGACCAAAAAAAACTTGCTGAAAACCAGTTGAAGACCAAAAAAAAAAAAAAAAAAAAAGGTCACAACAATAATAGCTAGTTATCCTTACCAACTATATCACGTCTGTTATGTAAAATAAAATTCTATTTGTAGCTTCATAGGTAAGCTACACTGCCTCATGAACATTATGACTGCTTTATTAGAGTAATTGACTGCTCTATTAGAGTATCTCGATCTTGTATGCAATTTCTTGAAGGGGGGGGGCATTTGCCCCAAATGCCCCATCCTGGATCCGCCACTAAGGACGTACTAAGACAGAATAAAGTTCGTCTCTGCGGGCCGTTGTAGCTAATGCTGTCATATTTTTTTTACGTTCATCAAGCTGAGAGGTTTACGAGACGGATGGATGACGATCGAACAGATCGTCAACCATAGATGGATGACGATCGAACAGAAGGGATGGCTCTGGATGGGTTACTGAAACTGGTTACTGCACAACTCTAGTCAAGTTACGAGTCCCAGCGCCAAAAATTACCCTGGAGGTTTTTTCCCGAGACACAGCACTCGTATCTGCACAAGGTATACCATAGTAGAGGCGGATCCAGGAGCTGGTAGGGGGAGGGACACAAACAGGCTGACTTGTGGGTGGGTGGAGAAAACCAGATTATCTTGTTAGTTGCTGCATTTATGAAGCAGCAAATAATCACCACTTTATAATAGTAGTGTTCCACTGTTGATTTGACATTAATTTTGCCAGATGGTTGTGGAGTCTTAAAAGCTGTGTAAAAGGCTATGAATCTCTACACACGATAATTTTTTTGTTAGAGGCGCTTAGTACGCACGAAGGTGTGGGGGAAATTTCACAGCTAGTTTGACTTTGGTTTGCTTTGATTCAGGTGAATTTAATAAATTCTACTAAAACCTGCATATCATTTTAGCCCTGACATAAAGTTGAG
Organism: Dysidea avara; assembly: GCF_963678975.1. Taxonomy (NCBI): domain Eukaryota; kingdom Metazoa; phylum Porifera; class Demospongiae; order Dictyoceratida; family Dysideidae; genus Dysidea; species Dysidea avara. The sequence goes on from NC_089273.1 coordinate 26,980,940, forward strand.
TATTACTCATAAGTATGGTTCCTCCAAAAGGTGACGAGGGATGAGTGGGGGCTTTTGCCCCAAATGCCTCATCCTGGATCCACCATTGCATAGCTACTTCCCTATGGTTATTGCCTATGTACTCAATGACTTGATCTACTGCCTGTCAAGGACAATCATCACGAAAATACGTAATAATAAATAACATCATTATTTCTAAGTCTGGTTCCACTGGTGGCAGTGCATGTAATAAATATCATGAGTATACTGTCTTGCAATTATTGCATGCATAGTACAACAACCATGCTCATCACAGAAAAAGGTAGAGGATATCAGCAATTACAAGTCAGGTTAATCCAGCTGCTCATATAATGTGAGCCTTGGAAATATAGCTTGCTGTACATTGTAAACAAAATGGCACACAAAATATCCATAATCTATACTTGCTGCACAATAAGACATCAGTACATCCTGAAATTTCACCAAAGTTTTAAGTCACACTGCCATTCCCAAGGTGTTTATACCTAAGTTACAAATCTCAATCCTTTGATCTTCATTTTCTTCTTTCAATATTTTTATAGCTTTTTAGCGATCTGTAAATACAAATAACACTGTTATTGAGACACAAAACAGGTCATCTTTGTGAGAAGACATGATACACATACAAGACCCAGAATCAGGTTGTAAGTAAGTATAATGTAACATGAATGACACCTACAAATCTCAGAAATATATCAAAAGTGTGGCCACAACACACAATGATGCACATACAAGACCCAGAAACTGGTCAACAGTGTGGTAACAACTGACACACATACAAGACCCGGAAAAAGGTCAACCATATGTGGTAACACATCACAAATGACACACATACAAGACCCGGAAACAGGTCGACAGTGTGTGGTAACATCACAATTGATACACATACAAGACCTGGAATCAGGTCGACAGTGTAGTAACACATCACAATTGACACACATACAAGACCTGGAATCAGGTCGACAGTGTGTGGTAACACATCACAATTGACACACATACAAAACCCAGAAACAGGTCGACAGTGTGTGGTAACAAATCACAATTGACACACATACAAGACCTGGAAGCTAGGGATGCGGCGATTATGCTGGCATAATTTCGGGAATAATAGGTATGTGTGGAAATCAGGAATTATGCTAGCATTTTGAGGTGATTATAAAGCTTTAACAGTAGGAAAATCTGCAGATTGCACAATTCCGTTAAAAAGATCAAGATACTCTAATAGAGCAGTCAGAAACTCTAATAGAACAGTCATTGAATATTATTTACTCTAATAAAGCAGTCATATTGAAATGAAATTCTCTAATACAGCAACCAGCTAAAGAATTCAAGACTATTTGAAGCTTAAACATCAATGAAAATGGTCTGATACAGCAATAAACTGGCATTATTAGCCAATTATGGTGGCATAATTTTGAGAATAATGGACAATTCTCAAAGCATAATAGGTGATTTTTTGAGCACTGCTCAAAAGCATAATGCTCAATTTTTGAAGCATAATAGCCTCATGCCTACTGGAAGCAGGTAGACAGTGTGTGGTAACACATCACAATTGACACACATACAAGACTCGGAAGCAAGTCGACAGTGGGTGGTAACACATCACAATTGGCACACATACAAGACCCGGAAACAGGTCGACAGTGTGTGGTAACAAATCACAATTAACACACATACAAGACCCGGAAGCAAGTCGACAGTGTGTGGTAACATCACAATTGATACATGTACAAGATCTGGAAGCAGGTCGACAGTGTGGTAACACATCACAATTGACACACATACAAGACCTGGAATCAGGTCGACAGTGTGTGGTAACACATCACAATTGACACACATACAAAACCCAGAAACAGGTCGACAGTGTGTGGTAACAAATCACAATTGACACACATACAAGATCCGGAAACAGGTCGACAGTGTGTGGTACCACATCACAATTGGCACACATACAAGACCCGGAAACAGGTCGACAGTGTGTGGTAACAAATCACAATTGACACACATACAAGACTCGGAAGCAGGTGGACAGTGTGTGGTAACAAATCACAATTGACACACATACAAGATCTGGAAACAGGTCGACAGTGTGTGGTAACACATCACAATTGGCACACATACAAGACCCGGAAACAGGTCGACAGTGTGTGGTAACAAATCACAATTGACACACATACAAGACCCGGAAGCAGGTCGACAGTGTGTGGTAACAAATCACAATTGACACACATACAAGACCCGGAAGCAGGTCAACAGTGTGTGGTAACACATCACAATTGACGCACATACAAGACCTGGAATCAGGTCGACAGTGTGTGGTAACACATCACAATTGACACACATACAAAACCCAGAAACAGGTCGACAGTGTGTGGTAACAAATCACAGTTGACATACATACAAGACCTGGAAGCAGGTCGACAGTGTGTGGTAATACATCACAATTGACACACATACAAGACTCAGAAGCAAGTCGACAGTGGGTGGTAACACATCACAATTGACACACAGAAACAGGTCAACAGTGTGCGGTAACAAATCACAATTGACACCCATACAGACCTTCAGTGCAGGCCACTGTAAAGCTTTAATAATAATAATATTACAAGACCTGGAAAACGACAGTGTGTAGTAACACATAATTAACATACATACAAGACTTGGAAACAGGTCGCCAGTGCTTAAATTACAAGGCGAATACCACACCTACAACGTCAGTGCATGGAATTACAAAACAAATGACAAATCTACATGATACAGGTTTCCAGTGGGTAAATACAACCCGAATTACACGTCTAGTTCATCTATTCAAACGAAACTTCGACGATTTCCACAACACTGACATGTGTTCACTAAAACACAAACCTGATTGTCGAATGTTGTATTCCGCCTTGAAAAGATGGTTTAATACACCCAACAGCACCGTACTGCATCGTACTTTTCATCCTTCATCCCAGCGGCACTAAATAGAATTTTCATAATGTGTTACGCACGTGATCGTGCAGCCACGAGGCGGACATGTGGCGAGACACAAGGTGGTCGTGAAGAAGTAAAGTATGCTGATCTGTAAAGCTTTATGGATGGGCAGATACTCGCAACAGATGTTGAGTACCAGATCTGCTACTAGTAAGTCGTCCGCTGCCATTGACGAGGCCATTGTTTAAGAGTCCAGAACGGAATGATTCGTGAAGAGGAATCCTGATGATAACAGCAGTGGAAGGATATATGTTAACGCAGTAGTGGAAGGGAAAGAACGCACTTTTAGTCTCTTACTGCTGTAACTCTTCTCCAGATTGCCGGCGCTCATTAATTAGAAACTTACTGAAATACCGCCCCACCGTTCTTCAAAAGTTTCTTACGTGAAAACGAATAGTGTTTAAGAGATGCTCTGTATCTAGAATTAACAGTTGTTGGAAATGCTGATGGAAAGGGAACCCAATGATAGTACTAGTGGAAGAGAAGGACTTGCCACCAGTCAGACAATATGTAGTACATTCTTAGATGATTGTTCTAAGCATTTAGAGTGTAATATTGTTTTGAGAAATGCTGGCCGGCAACATTGGACAGGAAGAATAGCCGAGTACGATACTGGTAGAGAAAGATTTGCCAGCAGTGAGATGGTACATGCTTGAAAATAATCCTTGGAAGATGAAGAAAAGCAGTAGTAGTGGAATTGGAAGACCTGTCAACAGGATGGTATGTACAGCACTTTAAATGGTTATTTATATGTAAAACTTTGCATTTAGAGTGACATATTTCTTGTAAGAAATGCTGTCTATATTGGAAGAAAGAAAAGTGGATGAGAGTTCTAGTAGAAGTGGAAGACCTGATATCAGTGGGACGGTACGTACAGCATTCTTGAATGATTGTTATTGTGTAAAACTTTAGTGAAAGGAATACTGACTATATTGAAAGAAATAAAAGCGGACTAGTGTACTAGTAGAATAGAAAGAACTGCCAGTGGTGGGACGGTATGTATAGCATTCTTGAATGATTATTTTAGGTATGAAACACTGTTTAGAGTGAACTATTTTATTTCTCAGAAGAAACGCTGACTACTTTTGAAGGAAGATAAGCGGACTACAGTACAAGTAGAATAGGAAGACCTGCCAGCACTGTGATGGTATGTACAAAATTCTTGAATACTAGTGATTATTGTATCTATAAATCTTTGTATTTAGAGTGAAATATTTCTCAGAAGAAATGCTAACTACTTTTGAAGAAAGATAAGTGGACTATAGTACAAGTAGAATAGGAAGACCTGTCAGCACTGTGATGGTATGTACAGAATTCTTGAATACTAATGATTTTAAATCTTTGCATCTAGAGTAAACTATTTCTCAGAAGAAATGCTGACTACTTTTGAAGAAAGATAAGCGGACTATAGTACAAGTAGAATAGGAAGACCGGCCAGCACTGTGATGGTATGTACAGAATGCTTGAATACTAAAGATTTTAAATCTTTGTATTTAGAGTAAACTATTTCTCAGAAGAAATGCTGACTACTTTTGAAGAAATGCGGACTACAGTACAAGTAGAAGAGGAAGACCTGCCAGCACTGTGATGGTATGTGCAGAGTTCTTGAATACTAATGATTATTGTATCTATAAATCTTTGTATTTAGAGTGACAGTTTTCTCAGAAGAAATACTGACTATACGCAAGAAAGAAAAGTAGACTAGAGTGCTAGTAGAAGAGCAAGACCTGATGTTCAACACTTTTGGTGATTATTTTATAAGTAAAACTTGTGTGTTTATAGATTGAAATCTTTCTTGGAAGAAATGCTTACTATGCAAGAGAGAATGGACTTGAGTACTGCTAGTAGAAGAGGAAGATTTACTATCAGTATGTACAGCACTTTTGAATGATTATTTTATAAGTAAAACTTTGTGTTTAGAGTGAAATATTTCTTGGAAGAATGCTGACTATTTTAGAAGGAAAGCAGACTATAGTACAAGTATAAGAGAGACCTGCATCAGTTTTCATGGCGTGTAGAGTGTGGCACCAAAGTTACTGGTAGTAGCAAAATTAGATGATGGCACTAGAGCAGAGAGTGTGACGGTACGTACAAAATTCTTGATTATCAGACTATATAGTAATGTATCCTGTTTAGAATTTTTGAGATGAAAGGATTTACGCCAGCACAGAAAGTGATGAATGCGAAAGAGGTATGTTGAGAGTTGTTGCATTTTAATATTTTCAATCGATGCACACTAGAATTGAAAGAAATTGAGAAGGCAATCCCAAGGATGGTGAATGCTGTATGAAAGAACTGACGGAAGTGAATATGAAGACCAGAATTTCGTTACTTTTCATATATTTTTTAATATTTAAACTAATATCCGATTTTCGTACCTCGAGTATCCTTTGGGATCACGTGCGCGGCTACGTGACAGCACTTCCATGACGGGCGTCACTAGGTATATACGATGTATTATGACGGGTAACTACGTCTGGACGTCTTGAAAAGTGGTCCCACGACGGATTACTACTAATCTCGTCGTGGGGTTACAGACGTTTTCCGTAGTTTCCACGTATCTTCGTTAATACGGGAGGAATTACGGGAAAATTTTCCTCCGTATTTGTGGCAAATTTTGCTGTGCCGATTTTTAAATTTTGGAAAAATGGACTTTTTATAATTATGCTCAATAGATAGAGTATTGATTGCTGATCTCAGAAATATATAGTTTGTTGGGTTGGAATTAGCTACTTTGGTATGCACAGCACTTAAAAACTGAAAAAAATGTACATTTTTTCTCCAGGGCTCCCCATACATTTTGAAGAGAAAATCGCACAATTGAATCAGGAAGCCATCTAGCAATCTGAACTATCTTGAAACTACAGTTGCTTCTAGCTGCAAGTTTGTATATGTAATGAGGGTATCTTCAGATCATATCAGATCTTAGTGATCTTTGTATGCTTTGTGGTGAGCAAATATGTTTCACCCACTGCACACTTCTCAATAGTTACAATGGTGTATACCCATAAGCAAGTGGCTATCTCAAGTAAGTAAAAACATCAAGTTAACAACTTATAAAGGTAAACAACTAAAGTGGAGGTGCCACAATGATGCAACAATACTTAAGGTGGAGTTGTGGTTTCAATTATGGCATTGTTATGCCGACTTTGAAGTGGTTTATATTTTTGAGTTGATGACACAGCCATCAGAAAATTGCTCTAGAGCTGAAAATCGTTAACCCGAACGAAGTAGCTACGCACTTTAAAGTAAGCACCAGTGACTACCTTTCATCCAACAGTACGTTTTTTAAGTTTTAAAGTATTCTACATACATTGCATGGCTTGAAAAGATTACAAGACAACACAAAACTTACTTATATGTAATGCACACAAATTTTCATGATGATCAGCGTGTAGACAAACCCCACAGCAATTTTTATCCTCATTGGAGCTCGGACGACGAAGCAGTCCCAAGTTAAACACGAGTTGTTATTTTGTTAAATATTTATATATGTGACCGGGCCTGCGATAATAGGGCATGTGGACACACGATTTTTTCCAACTTTTTCACACTTTCATTGCTCATAACTTTTTGTAACATTATGCCATGGCATCACAATTTTCAGCTATTAGTAAGAAATAATTGGCTTTATGATGCAAGTTACAGAATGGAAATATACTTTTCCAGTACCAAAATATGATCTGTAGAGTGATGGGGTGTATTTTGTGCCCACATGCCCTGTTTTCGCAGGCCCAGTCACATATTTGTATTACTTTTTTTGTTTTTTTAAAAGAAATCCCTGGATACACTTGTGGCAGGGAAAGATACAACAGTTATACAAGGAGTACAACAGATAGACTGACTGTCATCCATGGGTAAAGAGCTGCTAGAGAAATGGCCTAGTTGTGACAATGACAAGTTACTGAGGTTCTAGGATCAGTCAGTGAACTACAGTATGGGAGAGGCTTAACAAGGATTTAATGGAGTTTGAAAAGGTAATAAGAATGTGGACAATTGCTTAACATAAATTTTGATGTGGCAGTCTAAGCAGTTATCATAGAAAAGTTCAATTGATTTGTTGCTCTCCTCCATGGTATAAATTTATTTACATGTGTGAATGTGTACTGCTAATTTTCATTCTAGAGAAGCAAATGCACATACGTAGATCACAGACTAAATATAATCAGATACTGATCTAAATTGTACATTAGACAAAATCCCAGTAGGTAGTTATGTTATCATATTATTAGTTTAATCCTCAGCATTACAGGTAAGTTAAAAGAACTGGGTGGTGTGGCAAGCTTGAACAGTGATTTCATGCCTTTGCAAGGACCTGGCCTTATAAGAATCAAATCAGTGGTACACTGGTGGATGGCCTGTTAAAGTTGGCCAAATGTTTTCTCTGTTGATTCTGCTACATATTAGCCACACCCAGAATGCTCTAATGAAATTTATGAATTTTGTACTTAGGCTCGATGCCATTGGCAGATTATAAAGCGATTCTTTAAACCGCTAACTAGAGGTATACCGATATAAGAAAACTAAACTGATCCGATACCGATCCGATATGGATTAATCATTTTGAAACTGATACGATACCGATCTGATATACCAATATAACTAAGTGTAGCTATTTATATTTGAGGAACCACATAATTATGTCACGTTCAATTTTATTTTCACTACTGAAGAAACTACTGAAGAAACTACTGAAGACAATCTTAAGATTATTGGCTGTGCTTGGTTACCCATGGTAGTGTGGCCTCTATTGACAGCTCAGACTATAAGGCACCCACAAATATTTTATGCCCCTACTAAGATTAGTCCGGATTACTCCGCATTTTAATGGCATGTAGAGATGGCTGGTTGTAGGCACTCCAGTATCCGAGATTTTTAATAAAAAAATCTCCATATATTTCCCAATTGAACCCTGGCCTGCACGGTTTTTTGTAATCACATGATCTTGCTTCTATTTATTGCCTCCTCTATTTGTGCACAATCAAGTCACTCGTAGGAAAAATCCCTTGGATAACCCCATCTCTATTTAGCCAAAAAGAAGGAAACCATCGGCGAAAATGGCACTTTGAGTGTTGTATAAGTTGTGCTATACTTATTCTTGTACAGTAACTAGTTAAGTAGCTAACTTTAGCAAAATCTCGAGCTATCCAGCCCATGTCTTTATAATCACTCTAGGAGCTGATGGTGGGGCAAAGAAGTCTGATGCCCGGGCAATGCCCTGGCTTGCCTGGGTTTGGCTACGCCACTGCATGTTTTACATTGTTCTCTGATCATTAACGTATTTACTATATGCTTTTAGGTACATATGTGTGTATGTTAATTTAATTATAATAGTAAGTGATTATGTTATCATTAAAGTATTTGTATATTATTTTAGTTTGATTATGATGTGTCAGAGAATGAAATATGGTTAGGAGAGCAAGAAATTTTCTTAAATATAGATGATCGTGGAAAGGTACATATTGCACTATTATTTGTATAACATAAATGTTATGTTATATTGTAGCATGTACTGACCTTCATATGTGACCTAATTTTAGAAAAACGTCGATTTACGCACAATAGTACTTTTGTAATAAAACGCATTCAAAAACAATGAGTAAAAAATTGCAAGCTTCAGAAAAAATTTACGCAAGTTT